>NW_010406594.1:31150-42479 GCF_000710305.1 Buceros rhinoceros silvestris | reverse complement strand
CTGCTGAGATAATAAAATCCCCCCGCCCCCCGTTTCTGTTGACTGTTCAGTACTATTAGCATTCATCAGGAACGGAATGTCGATAATAGATCTTCCCATCTGGACTACATACGTGCTATGATGCAGGTAGGGAGAAAGTTACTGTGTAAGTGATCACTTCAGAGCTATGCTCACAGGCTCACCAAAGGTAGGGGAGAAGCAGTAAGAAGGAGACTCTAGGATATCCTGTGTATACATACTGCCTGTATACGTACACTAACGCACTACAGTATTCCACGCTACCTCCCAGCATCACAGTAGTTGGTGTCATGACACCAAGCATAAGCCCCACCAGTCTCTGCTGGCAAACAGGTTGCAATTGGCCATATAATGTCTGGCCTCAAAGTTCAACTTGCACCTTGGTGCACGCAGTCATACACATGTGCGCACTCGTGCACATACATGAAGCAATAGTACTAGTTGCTCTTGGATTTCTCTGTATTGGCATCCTGGTTTCTGTTCCTTGCCAGCTCTGCAGTCGTCATCTCTTCCCATTTCCTGTCCCCAACACCAGTTTCCTTAGCCTGGATTTCTGCTCTCCTGACTGATTCATGCTCTAGCCATATAACCTAGCCATGGACCTCCAGGCCGGACCCCATTCTATACTTGTCCTTGTTAAGAGTTTGATTTTAGAAGTCATAAATTCAGATTCAGTTAGTCAGATGTATGTGTCTAGTGCTATTTCAGGTACATACCCCAAAGTATGTGAAGAGTTCTGTGTCCTACCTTCCAGCTCAGGCAGGCATCCATGTGATCATTGGCACTCATACAATTTATCACAATCTGTCTCTCGTGTACATGATAGTCAGTACAAAATTACTTCATGCAGAGGAAGTAATCAAGAGTTTTAGATGTCAATCCCCAATATTTCAATTTTACCACCTTTTACATTTCATTAACTTCTAAAGGTGTCCTCTTTATTTCTCTAAATCCTTGTTAATATAACACTCTCCATTAAACGTACAGTAAAAGAATCCCAATTAGTATCTTATTTTTGACCAGCTAAGATTACTAGGTCCTGTACTGTTGAGAGTCCTGTGATACAACGGGCAGTTTCCTCTAAAAAATTGATACTTCGATAGCTTTATGATGCTATTGAACTTTACACAATGAGCCAAGTGTTAATTCCATTTGTTCCACAGTTCTGTAGAGAGTAGTACCACACCATTTAGTAGTTTATCACCTCCTAGTTTCTCAATTTCATTCTGTGGTCTGTACTTTGTAGTTCTTTATCCTCCTTAGATTCTATTTTACGTGAGTGACTTGACCGTTCTCCATTTCCTTTTGAGTTTTATTGCCTTCCTCTATTGTATTGATTGCTTCTGCTCTATAGGTTTTTGTCACTGTCAGCAGATCCCTTGGCCCCTATTGCACACTCCTTCTCCTATATAGAAGTGTTCAAAACAGGTCCTGACTAAATTCTGACTAAAATCTCTAGATCAGTCTGCTTGTTTCATCAATTGATCTTGAAGCACTTTCGCTTTCTAGGGCTCTGTGACGTATGCCACTAAGGTTACCAATTCAGTGTAAGGTTTTTTTAATACGGGATTTTATCAAAGCCCCCCATCAGAAGATGCGCCTAATTGCCCAGGAAACTGCCTTCTGCTTCATCAAAGTATTCTGAGAGCTTCATTAAAAGTCTTAACCTTGAAATAGAAAGTACAACCCTTCTGCTAGATCATACATAACCTTTGTCTTTATACCCCTTAAGAAGTTCTCTCCTTCCACCAAAACAAGTTATCACCTCCATACATTCCTACATGTTCTGTGTGCACTTCTCAGGTAAACTTAACTAGTTTCAGTAATGGAGGTGAAACTGCATCTTCAGTGAGATTAGGTGAACAACAGTGGGTTTCATGAATCGGTGTGCAAGATGTAGACATCACGGGAGCTGCTTATGCACAGGTCACAGTGACTAGCAAGCAGGGATTTTTGAAGAGCTCTTATGGAACATAAAGGAACAATAGAGAGCATGAGGCATCCAGTATGGTCAAGTTCAGTCAAAGCTTACTGCTGTGGTGTGATTTATAGACCTAGATCAAATCTATCGAATCTTCTGTACGCAACTGCCTGTCCTTTTCTAGCCGTGATCATGCTGTTGCTAGAGTGGGCTTTCACCTGATTTCTGGGTTTGTAGGTTTGAACTACCAGTTCAAACAGATTCAGAACTGGTTATTCAAATCCACCCCCAAATAGCTTTTTTATATTCTCAATCTAGAGAATGTCAGTCTCCAAGATCTAAGCAGTTGCACACACTGCAAATAGAGGATAATGCACAGGAACATATTTGGCCCTTTAATATCTGAGTTCCAAAAATAACTTGTCTTACTCCACCGTTCATCAGAAAACAAACCCAAACCAGCTGGTTTCCTTAAAGATTAAAAATAAGCTAAAACATGTACAAGCTACCCAGTTTGCTTTGATAGAAAATTCTGGATTCAAATTAAGCTGGACGTACCCATGAATGTATAATGCATGTGTCCTATAAAAGCTGTATTTTTAAATTATTTTCTCTTCCTAGGAAATAAGAGTGTGTGGAGTCAAGTGTAAGCAGGTCTTTAAGAAGGTGCAGTGAGCCTCCTGCTGATAAAGAAGTAAAGAACAGTAGGATTTACAGACTTGCCACCAGCTCTCCACATGCTAATAATGAACATCAGCCGTGATGACAGCAACCACAGAAATGAAGATCACATTAGAACTGTGTACTTAGAATAAAATATTTTTAACAAATCATTTTAAAGAAATAACTGCAAATAAAACTAGTTTTATAAATGCTGATTAAAGATACTAAACATTATAAATGGGCATGTAACATAATTCTTGACAACACAAATAGGACTGTTAGGTATAAACTGGAGTTTAAGACTTTGTAAGCTCATTTTTTAGTCACGATGGATATCACCCTTCCACAGCCTTAGCAAGGGCCCTTCAGGTGGTTGTGTTTTCAAATGCTGAATTGTTTTAGGGAAGCAAATGAGAGCTGTAGTATGTGACTTACACTTAAATCCTGATTTCACTGAAGCCCAGTGAGTATTTTACCATCGGCTCCAATGGAGCAGCACTTCACTGAAGTGTTCCCCCAGAAAGAAAAATCTCATGTCTCAAAATAAGTACAGGTAGGGATCAATAGTGTGGATTCTTGGCAATATGTAATACTCATGCCTAAGGAAGTCTGGGAGTTCTGCTTGAGCCTAGTCAACCAGATACCTGCAGAGGCTGTCTTTCTCTCAGGGAACAGTGTGTCAGCCATCTAGCTATGTTTCCAAAATATCCCTCCTGACCAGTACACAGACCAGCAGTTAATGGTCATTAGGTTTTCTTGTACTTGGAGTGGGACAGATCAAAACTGGTTAAATAAGATAGGGACATATGGGGGAGGGTAATAGATCAGAAACCTGTGTATCTCCACTTAAAAATACTGCTGTGCTTAAGTGAAATTGCAAATAAATGTCTACTTAAAATATTTATCATCTTACATAAGATTAGGGATATACCAGTTGCCGGATTTCAGTGCATCGGTTATTTGTTTTTCTTGAAAGATTATTGGACGCAGAAACGTCTTTCAAGTTTCTAAATTATTGATTTCATAACCATGCACACCCTCCAGACACCTCTCCACTCCTTAGCCCCAGGGAAAGCAAGGGAACGGTGGAAAATACGGAATTTTTTCAGACCACCTATATTTTCCTTCTCATGAAAATGGAAAGTGCACAATAAAGAGATGGTTCACACCCTTATCTGCAATTAAACTTTGCATAATTCTTTTAAATGTTCAGCACTGACTGAGACCTTTTTTGAAATGTAGTTTTCCTTCAATAGAACTTGGCAGTTCATAACCTTTAATGCACCAGATATCTTCTAATTTTTGCCTGCAGCTCCCTGCAGTCTTGTGTAACATCCACAAACTGGTTTTGCAGAAGTTTGTAAGTGGATCAATTAACATCTAGCTAAGTAAATCCAATTGTTAAAACCTATTATTATTGTAGTCAAACAGACAGCTTTTCCCCTTTGGGTCATTTGCTACAAGGGCAAATTTAACTCTGAGCTAATAGCTAATGGCTTATCAACCAGAAGGAACATAACCTGCTTCTAATTATGGAGAAGAGGCAAGCTCAGGAGGTACTTCCGCAGTTCACATACGTAAAACACAGAAACTTCAGAAACATTTAACTTTGAATAGATTCTCTTCAAATCATCTCATTTGCTTGTCATTATAATTGTAACCTCTCTCTACTGCATGCCATGCCAGTACTGTCTACTACATGCATGCTCTCTACTGCAGCAACCATTTCCCTTGGAAAAGGAAATTATGTTCCTTCGTTCCATTCATGAGGATGCTCTCCAAATAATGCGTATAAAATTAGTCATGCTGTTTCCATAAACCCCTAACAGTTTGTTATCATAAAACGTAATTTAAAACTTCCTCCATAAAATAGTTGCTTACTGAATGTGTAACATTCAACGATTCCTTGACAGACAGCAGCCTCCCCGACTACTTTCAAAGCTGCTTAGTAGCCAAGATTCCTTACTACTCAGGAATCAAACTTCATCTTAATTTTATTGATCTTCCACAGAATTTCAGTTATGGTTTGCCAATACCAACCCTGTATTTCTGCACAGCTCTGTGTTACTCATAGATGATGGACATTTTTAATTTTGCAAGAAATGACCAGTGCTTACGGGAGCAGTGCGGAAGGAAAGGCAAAAAGGTGTATTTCACCATTTCTGACAGTTAAATCCAGCCTTGGTTTATGCTCAATCCAGAAAACTCTAGGAGACAAAAGCTGACGAGTAAAAAACCGCTTGTGAAAGTTTGGGATGGCCAAACTGACTGGGAAAACTGAAACAGCAATGTGTGATACAGCTATGAGCAACCTGCTTAGCTTTGCTGCAGATACAGAGAATAAAACAAACAAGTGTAATCTGCCTGAGGTAGGTAACACTCCTATAGCTATAAGATCATCCAAAATTTTTCAGATAGTCACCTAATTTTTCCAGGAAAAAAAAATTAATTTTGGGGTTGATCCCAACTTTCTGCAATACTGTTGAAATACTTTGTGCAGATCTTTTCATTATAAGCCCCGTATTATTTCAACTTCTGAAATGCGTCTGTAAGTTTGGATCTGCATCTCTCTTCCCCTGCTACTTATTCCTTCCCCATAAATTCAGCCCTTTCTTTGCAGATCAGAATGACTATAGCGTAGGTTTTGAAATTTGTTCCGGTCCTGGGTATTCACCTACTGTTCACTTCCTGCTCCCTAAACTTCCTCTTGTTCCTCTTCCCTCTTTGCTTCAACTCACTCATATCCAACAATGTTGCATAGTCTGAGTAAGAAGGTCTGGAATACACGTAGTTTTCTACTGGCTTTCTTATCATACTCTCCCTTCTCCCCACCCAAATTTCACAACTTTTCCCTTAATTTCTTTAACTGTTTTCTCTGGAAACTGCCTTACTGTAGACAAGGCTTTCTTTTCCCCAGAGAATGCTCCCAGTAATTAGATTGTATCCTTTCCTGCTCGTCAGGTACAGAACTGAAACCCTTTGTAGTGGCATGATCTGTAAAGAAAACAGGGTGCTCTTTTAAGAGTAGAAGGAGAGCAAAGGGTGAGAAAGAGAAAAGAAAAATTAGCACTAATATTTTTTTAGCAAGTTGATTATGTTTGATCTAATAGCATAATCTGTACCAATGATGTTTTAATTTGGAAAATTATTTGTTTTCTAGTTTGTATGAATAATTCAAAAAGTACATACTAATTTTACTGCAATAAATAAGGGTATGAAACATCTCTGTCCTCGAAGACTGAATATTTGATACGAGTGCAAATCTAATCAAATCTGTACAAAATACATGTATGTCTAAGGACTAATTTTTTGTTCCTGTATTCTAGAAATCCAGGATTTCTTAATAGATATAAAATATTTTGCTGGCACAAAAGGACACAAATTAAACCAGATTCCATTACCTAAAGATAAGTGGTCTAACAGAATCAGAGTCATCAGGCAGATTCCAGTGGATAAACTTGACTATTTTCATTCCTAGAGGCTTTTCTTTAAAACACGGAAGATCACAGTGTTCCCATTCCAGTCCACACCACTGACATACTCCATGGAAACACATGGACTAAGGGCAACTCCTACAATCTAATCCATGGAAACCAGAACTGAAATAAAAGCTAGGGTTGCCATCTGCATTTATGCAGTCTAACAGTCTAACTATGAAAGATGGGGAAGAACTGCTCAGTGTGATCTGTGTAACAGTTCCGTTGAAAAATAAGTGTGAGAGAGGCCGAAGGGCAAATACCTTGTAACAAGAAGGTGCATTAAATTCCTAAAGAGTCTCCAACGGGACTGAGCAGTAGAGTGTAATAGTCTACTGGCATGGCATGAATGATGAGCTCCACTAGATACATCCACCTTCATCACTGTCTGTCATTTGGTTGACTCCACTATATTAAATTTAAGTGGACAGTAAAAAGCAAGAGTTCTCCAGTACAACATTAATAAAACTTTCTAGTATGTATCATAGTGTATTATATTCTTTTTTGAACAGCCTCATCTATAACCGCATAACAGATTCATGGCTATTCATCCTTTCATCCTCCATTAGTAACACATTTGTCTTGGAATACTACCTGTATGGTACTGCTGTTTCGATTTTAAGGAGTTTTTTTAACCTCAAACCAAATGTTTATTTAAGTAATTTACTCCTGTCTAGCAAAAGTGCACATGAAATTAGTCCCTTCAGTACCATGTGTTTTATTACCAGGACAAGTGCTTTCTCTCTATTAATAGCTAATAATAAGTGTCCACACTGAACACTTAAACAGAATGGCATGTCAGTTCTTCACCAATCCCTTCAATAGCACTGCCTGAAGATTAAGGTTCTACACCATGGAGGCAGAATAAAATTACCTCTTTCAAAGGTTACGTTCTTATTAAAGGAGGGGAAAAAAGAAGGATGGGAAATGGTCTGTGGTTATTGACCCTGCTGTTATTTCCATAAGAAGAGACCATTTATCCCATGGTGCGATACTATTCCAATGCTGAGCAAATTAAAAGGTCAATATTGTGACAAGAGCATTTCAAATTTAACATTTTTTATTTACATGTTCAGGTCTTTGACAGTTCACGACTGGAGCAGAAGCACAAATTAGTTATGGGCATAGGAGCATTATAGAGTAACTAACATTTAGAACTTGCATGTGACGGAATGTACAGAGCATGATTATCAGCAGTAAACTGCAAATATGTGTGGTTCTTAAAAATGCTTTTATCAACATGGTAGATCACGTCAAGAGTGTTCCTGTAACTGGCTGGCCTTTCTTTCCCCTCCCCTTTCAGCTGCACAAAGGCAGCAGTACACAAGTACAGAGCTGAAGTACAAGAAAAGAAAAAGAAAGAGCTAATCCAAAATAGTACTGGAATTTGAAGTTACACTTGAACTGAGAGGTCCCTCTCTGTCCTGATAGTCCCACAAGGTTTTTCGTAAGTGCTAGTCAGTGCATGCACTACAAAAAGGAGGAATTTATACTGCAATACAGTCACTATTTTTTAGGGCTTAGAACCATAGCATATGGGGTGAGCTCACTGAATTTTAACATTCTTTCAAGTGCAACGAGACTCACAGCAGTTCAGTTCATTGCTCCCCTTCTCTAATTCTAAATCAGCATCATTCAATTTATCTTTTCTTACCAAGACACTGATGTGTATCACCCATAAGCATTACAGTTTCCAACACCTCTCTCCAGCTGGGCATGTTAAGGGCATGCAGGAGAAGTTAACACATTTCAGCAGAACTTCTGTGAAATGACTGTGTGATCTTTCACTCATCCTGTCAAGAAACATGCTGCCATTCTTGATGCTGACATTTTCAAGTTTATTTTTGGAGAGGAAAAGAGGAGAAAAGCACCATTTTATGTATATTACAGCAACATAACAAAGAACTTACTCAAACACATAAGCAATCCACTCCAAACACTCATTTTTAGGTACAACAGTGTAGTTCACTGTAATGCACTCAGTCCTCTCCACTGTATCACTGATATCAGGGTTCATCAGTGACATTTAATTACTCAGGATGATCCTTAAGGGCAACATATGGTCTAAAACACTGCTAGCTAGAAAGCTAGTCATCACTACTCCTTTATTCCAAAACATATGTTCCACTATTTCAGATACAAACACAGATACTTTCTCAGTTCCTATGAGCTGCTCACAGATTACTCTGAAATAATTCTGACAGAATTACTTGAGAGTTTTAGACCTATTATGCCTAAGAAACAGCAGAAAGTGCAGAACAGACTTTCACAACACTCTGCAGCAGTAACACATCATACAAACTCCATCTGAGATTGGCTTCAACCAGTCTCAGACACGGGGGCTGACTTAGGAGCTAGACAAACAAGAACTGCAAACTAGATTTCACACTGTCCTAAATGATGCAGAAACAGATGACTCATTCCCTATGAAGCAAAACGGAAAAGTAGAACAGAGTTCCGTAGCAAAATAGTCTCTGGTTCCAGCTCCTTAAGAGCCAAATAACTCAAATTTTCCATTCTAAACTTTCCTTGTCATCTTTTGTGCAATGGAACACAAGGCAAATATTTCCCCAAAACATTTCCGAGTATTTCAGAGAATGTTTTTTGCAACATATGTACAATACTTTATAATGTATTTTCCTCACACATCAAGTCTGCCTTGTAGACGTTTCAAGTATCATGTTACACAAAATCCATTTCTGTTTCCAGCTCCCTGTATGATGGCATATATTTTTGACTATATTTCCAAATGTATTTTGGTGATGAAAAAAATCTTGCCCAGTAATTCCTTCTCCTAAAAATGGCTGTGGAAGTCAAGAGAAAAACCAAAGGGAATAGGTATGCACAGAAACAGGCACTTATCGTAAGAGGTGTTTCTTTGGGAAGTAAAGCTCTTTCTGGACTCACCACAACTGCTTGGAGCACATTATCTGCTGTTGTGCAACAAGTGCATTCCACATGACAAAAAAAACAGTTCATGAACCAGCTTGGGCAAAGCAAGAAGATATCCCTTTCTTCATAGTCCTTGCCTTCCTAATGCAAGTGCTCCTTATTTTTAGAGGATTCAGCTTTGCAGAGCTGTACCATGAGTCATGGCGGTGCTTATTTGCTGATAATTTGATCTCTTCGCAATGAAAGCATTTGCTAAAATATCACTTTTATAAATTTTTGGTTTTTTCCCTTGGAAGGATAGCAAAACTGCCTGAAATTGCCCCAAGGATTTCAACAGTAGGTATTTCCATGTTTAATGCAAATATTTGTACTTGTTGTAATTAGATATCTCAATTCAATCTATTTTCTGCATTGCAAATGTGCTTGAATGGGATTCTGCAAGGTAGTGAGATCTCTACCTTGATACGAAAACAATTAAAACACAATGCTATCCACTTACAGGAAAAAGTTATGGAGATGGTGAGATGCAAGGCCGATTACTCAGCAGCCTGCATGGTCAGGCACGAATGAAAAATGTATTAACGCGGGGAAGGAGAATGGTTTGGGCTGCTTTTGATAAATCTGAACATTCAAAGCATCCCAGGCTAATGAGTGTTCGTTTAATAGACACCATATAAAGGGGTGTAAAAATGACATGATGTCTTCTTTGAAACCACAGATATCTCCGATTGCCACGCAGTAATACAACCTTTACTCACAAGCGAAGGATATGTTGTCAAACTGAGATAGCAAATCAGCCTTCAAGGGCAGCGAGCACATTCCTGTGACTGGCAGGCATACAGCAATTTCACAACTGCCCATTTGCAGGGCTCAGGTACCTTCCAACCATGCTGTACCTTGCCACTGCCACTGTTACAACATGGTGCTGTTTGAATCCTCAGGACTGTTGGCTTAAGGTCTAGCTGTATTAGGCACAAGGAGGAAAAGGGATTAAAGGGATTATTTCTTCCCCTCTTATGTTGAATATTGTTCTAACAGACCCTTTTTTTCTACCTTCAAATGCTCATGAGTTGCAATGTCTTGATAACAGTGCTCATTCAGGCAGCAGTCCTCTCCCCCAAAAGTTCATCCGTCAACTGAGAAGCAATGGAGAACAATACCCTGCTAACCAACACACTTGCTTTTCCCTGACAGGATTGTGCTTTACTAGCAACAAAGGCAATGATAAACATCATTCTAACAGCTAGATAGCTTACTACAAACACTTCTATTCTGGTTTGGCAAGTTAGAAAAAACTACCCAGATTTCTAGACTTCTACAAGTAATGCATTTCCTTTCCTTCCTTCCTTCCTTTCCTTCCTTTCCTTCCTTCCTTCCATCCTGTTAGTACATGATAAAACTCACTGCTATAGCTCTTGGAGGCTTTTGATGGGCATTTGGAAAAGTAACTTTCCAATGCTCTCTGAAAAGTAACTCTCCTAATCAATTGGTTAATTGATTTTGCTTTTCATATGCAAGCTGGAGAAACATATCATCATGATTATGACTCTGAATTTCTGGGGAATCCTTTCCTAATCTGAGAAAGACAGTCTGCCATCCTGTTATATTAGCTATAACTCTATCTCAATCTATATATCTATCTAATCTATATCTATATCTGTATCTATCTGTACCTATACAATTTCTTCTGAAATACACATTTTAAGAAACTTTTTTTCATTTGTATCTTTTCCTATATTAAATGTACTTGGCATTTTTTATTGAAAACTGAAATTACCATATTTATTAATTCCCTATTTCAGTCCAGTGAAAATAATCTGGAATTATTTTCCAGATTCAGGGGCAACATCAGTAAATCAGAATAAAAGATCCTTCCCCTTGCTTTGCATGCATGTGCATCCACATGGTATCACTGCTGTTAAGAACCTGTCCTTTCAGATGTCTGGGAGAAATCCTAACTTCAGCAATGTGTCATGAGCTACGGTGCTTGGCTCACCACCAATGAGTTTTAAATTCACTGATATATACACACTTACTTGCAGTGCCAAGTCTGTTGCATTTGCACTTTAGTAACACAGAATAAACTGATTCATTGAACTACAGCAGACAATATCTGGATTTTTCAAAGCACCTTTTGTTAAAGATGACTACACATTTCCATCTTAAATGCTATTTCTGTCAAATAACCGCAAAGCTTACGGCCAGAAAATCACCACGAGGAGGGACAGACATCTAAACACCACTGTTACTACAACAAATTGTTTTCTAATAAGATCCAGGATGCATTGGAAATTAAACGCTGTCTTTGTTTCTCAACTAGGATATGGTAGAATGGAGCCAGAGCTTTTCCCTCTGCAGG
>NW_010406594.1:29075-31067 GCF_000710305.1 Buceros rhinoceros silvestris | reverse complement strand
GAATGCAGTTGTGGAGCTGAAGATGTGGGCAGAAAAGAATAACGGTGCAGCACTGTGAGAGGAATAAATTTTTGATATTTACAACACAGAGCATCCCTTAATGACAGGAAATAAGAGACTTTTGCCTCTGTTCTGAGCTAGGCAACACCACAGATGATAGCCTTCAGTTACCTAGAAGATTTTGCTTCTGAGTTCCTGAGCTAGTAATTTTTCTAGCTAAAGCAGAAAACGTGATTTATGGCAAATAAAGTATTCAGGAAATGGATACACTCATGTACCTGGGAATTTTCCTGAGACTAGGACAACAGTTCTGTAACCACTCTACACTGGCAGCTACATAGTTAAAGAAAACAAACAGGCAAAGTATTATTGTGGGGTTTTGTCAATACATCTGGACGTAACTTACCATCCTTCTGGGGCAGTGGTTTTAGGTCCCTGAGGCTATCACAAGAATGGTTTAATCTTTTTCTGAATGGCTGCAGTGAATTCAAAATTATGCACTAATTGCAAGAGCTGATTTGACTTTCTGTTCATCTCAATTCTAAAACCTAGGCAAAATCTTTCCATCATTAAATTATACCACTTATGAGGTCTAAGATAGTTGAAAGTATCCCTATGAAGTGTTCTCCAGATGAGGTAAAAAGACTATTTCTGTTTGACTAAATTGATTCTTTAAAATGTTATTCTAATGGGTGAGACCCTGCATTAAAATGACACTTCAGCTTTTATGGTCAGGCCTGAACAAGCTATAGAAGATACACATTTTCTTAGCTAAATCATGCTTGTCACAGAAGCATCAAAGAAAAAAAACTCACTCTGCTTTCTGCAGCTTCTTCTAATGCAAAAGCCATCCATCAGTATTCCAGTTCAGTGTCTGAGTAATGCAACCTTTATCTGATGGAGATAAGAAGTGGCAGTTGCAATTACAAAACTTCACCACAGAATAAATACAATTAAGTTATAGATTGCAGCTACAGATATTAATGCATAGCTCATGCAGGGAATTCAGATCCTGAAAAAATCTTTGAAGGAAAAACTTAGGCTGCCTTACTGGCAATGACAAAGCCCTGAAACTGGGTTCAGGTTTTCAATCTACATTCAAGTTAGCCCAGGAGGAAGCATGCTTTAGTGGATAATATAAAGAGTTGTACTCACTAACTTGCTCTGACTGGTGGTTTATTTCATTACGTTTGCCAAACCATGTCACCCCCTGAGTTCTTCTCAGTTTACAAAGGTTAATGATTTTTATCTGCTTCCCTGAAGCCTGTGGATAAAGATGATTGAATAAGTGCGCAGGAGAATTAAGGAACAAATAAATTCAGTATTCTCTGTTTATTTTGAAAATCAAGGTCAGCTTTATCCATTGGCTATTATTTCTCTACAGCATAATTTTTCACAATGCAAACTGCTTTAATAAAAATGAGTTCTCAAGCCAGTAGGATCCACTGGATGATTTTTTATGATTATCAAACTCAGTAATATGATCACTAGTGACATTATGAAGTCTTGAAGAGCTAAGCCAAAGTCCCTGACTAGAGGGAGGGAAGGCTTCTAAGTAATAAAGTAATAAATAATGCACCCAACTCCATCAGCAAAAGCAGATGGAGCAACAGATAGGCAAGACTAAAGACAGTCATTGAGAGAAAAAAATCCAATGGCAGAAAGGAAATTATTTTATTTCCGAAAGAGTAATTAAAAACATATTTTTGTGCATCTTTGTTCAAACCAAAGGTAAACACAAAATGCGCCAAACTGGCGTAACTGCAGGCTGTGTATGCCCTCACCCTAGCACAGCATTTGTAACCTGTGCCTAAGGTTCTGTCAGATGTGTTCCTCCATGGCAGTGTGAATGAAGGAATTCTCCCTTCTCTTAGGTCTCAACAAAATGTTTGTTCCTGCAGATTTCTGGTTTGGCGTGATCAGCTAAGAACAGATATTAAACAGTATGTGTTTGGCCAACCACTATAGGTACAACTGGTCAAACTTCCATTC
>NW_010406594.1:27005-28945 GCF_000710305.1 Buceros rhinoceros silvestris | reverse complement strand
GCTCTGGAGGGTCCAGACCTGAACAAGCAGGCTTAAGAGTCAGAGGCCAAAACTCTGATTAACTTCGAGTCACTGTGGTGGGCCTGGTTATACTTAGTTGTTTTTGACCTGGCAAGAAAGCTCATAATCTAGATACAGCTGAGGTAGTTTAGTGCCATCTGATTACTGGAAGAGGGCACCCATTAACAACTGGGTGATCAAATACTATTTGTGGAGCTCATTTTGCAAATAACACCTGTTGATTCTGTCCTCTGCTGCTGTACATATCTCTCCTACTTCTCCTGCCACTTCTTAGAACAGTCTCTGCCCAGGATCTGACGCCTGTCTTCACCCAGCTGAATCCCAAAGGCCTGAGAGCCGACTTACGTACTGACAAGAAGCGGATTGCCTCCCTCCAACTTACTTTAGTTGTCACAGCGTGACTAACCATGTTTGTGCTGAACAGAACCCCGAGCCTGGTGAGATAGCACCTCTGACAGCTTTTGCAGTAGCAGCCATCACTGAATACATTTCAAGTGATTAAATTTCTTAAAAATAAAAATAAACCTAGTGAGCGCACATGTGCTAACAAGTTAAAAATAATAATAGGTGTCTGTGACCATGCTGCTTCTGTCTGAATCCTTTAGGGGAATTCAGTTGTTAAGAACAACTTACGCAGCTTGCCATATCTCTGTGTTATCAGCAACCCAGTAACTATAGGCAAGAGTCCCAGCTGTCAAGAATGAGGAGTGTAGGGGCTGATCGGGGGAGTAAAAGGCATTTTTCTCCTGTGTTATATAGGCATATTAGGTAATTTAAAAGGAAGATAAAACGAGGCGAGGACAGAGTGGGAAGCATGCTACCATCTCTTCAAAATACCATGCCCAGAAGTTTACAGAAAAAATTCTGTTGGACTAGTCACTCTGTTCTCTCTGTAGGGCTCCTAACTGTGCTTTACAGCCTAATCTTCCCCGAGGAGAGGTCACTACAATCCCTTGCAGATGGCAATAGGAGTGAACTTTGTTCAGCTACCTGTACGGCGTTTTTCTCCCGGGCAAGTCTCAGATACAGTGAGAGGAACTGGAGGCAAGTGTTAGAAGCAGCATCCCTGACTGCTGACTCCTGCCACAGAAACAACAGTTGGGTCCTGCTTTTCAGTCTCGTCAGTCTAGGCTCTTTTTATGAGATGTCTAATTTCAAACAGCCACGAATCAGTATTGATTTGAGGCAAGAAAAGCCATCTTTGTTTCTTCAGGCGCAAATAAAGACTGAAAAAGTTACCTAAGCTTTATTTCTGAGGTCTGACTACTCAGACGTATAATTTACCTTTGGGTTGAAAGCTGACACACCAGCTATGAGATCAGAGCTTTCGTTTTTAACATGCCTGTTGGAAAACCTGAGGAAAACACCTCCCTCTCCCCGGGCCCACAGTTCCATATGTGCTATTGTCCCGGGTCCAACATGGTGGAACCGGATGCTCCTCTGTTGTCTGGCTTTCTTCTTCCCAGAGAGCTGTGGTTTTTCCAAGCTTCCGGGAAGGAGGACACGCCTCTCCGGAATGAACTCATAAAAGGGGGCGTGTTGAGAGATTCGATGACATCTTGTTTTCCCCTCTGCTCTATCTACTGTCCTCTCTATCCTCTCTATCTTGTCCATGCTGCGGTGCTCTCAAATATGCCGCGCAGGACTCTTGAATCTTACGCCTCTGGACTGGAAACCTTTATCAAGGAGAGAAAGCCACGTCCATGACCTGCTAGTTCCCTGAAGCAGTAAAAGACTCCTTCTGCGAAGAAAGGGTAGAACCTTCTCCGTTTCTGCTGATTCCCGGTGGGGGTGTTCTGTAAACTGTCTTGCCCTGACGGATTGACCCAGAGATACCCCTTATCTCTGCGGCGGATGCAGTAGGCACCAATGCGCAGGGGAATTTGAAGATATTCCCTTGGGACGCGACCAGGCCGGCC
>NW_010406594.1:12296-26934 GCF_000710305.1 Buceros rhinoceros silvestris | reverse complement strand
CCCCCTTATCCCTGCGGCGGATGCAGCAGGCCCCTATGCGCAGCGGAATTTGAAGATATTCCCTTAAGACGTGACCTAGCCGGCCTGTGGCGCAGATGTGTGTGTGGGGGAGTCTGGATAGAAGCATTCCTTGGCAAAGAAGAGACGTTTTCTCTGCAGCCACTCCAGAAAAAAGAAGGACTATGTTTTATTTGCATAAAAGGTTTGCTTCAGGATAAAGTTCCTTATCAAGAGCATTTTCGTCAGGTGAACGGACTACGGACTGGACTTTTCCTTCCCCACCCCCCCCCTCCCTGGCGTGGTGAGCCATTGTGGGGCAGAGTTTGTAGCGGGGATCGGTCCGATCGGGAGAATTTATATGTAACTGTACACTTTTATCTATTCTCCCTTTATCTCTTTCTCTCCATTTTCCAGTCCAGTTTAAATTCAAAAATGATTTTACTTCGAGGGCGTCTGCACTATTAAACTCTTCTGCTGCTATCTCTCATATATGTAGTCTGTGTGTCATCATTTCCTTTGCCCGACTAAAGCCTTAATGAGCTCGTTAACATGCTGATAAGCCATTAACAAGCATCAAAAGTTTTCTGTGTGTGCTTTGGCTGGTTTTGCCAGCCGACACACACTATTTCGTCGCATTCCTTTCAGTGGGAAACAGCCCCCCTTTTTTCAAACTGCGACAGCTATACATGGCAAACCTAGTGATTTTACTGGTGGTCTTGCAAGGAGAGGATGCTGAAAACAAAATAATCGTGACAATTAGGAGAGGGCACATTTTCTTCATTTCCCCAAGCTCATCCTCGTGGCATAGGAAAGAAACATCATTCTGCCATTTTGAGAGTTTGTGCCTATGTATGTAGTATATAAACAATAAACAGAGCAAATAGAATAATTTCTAAGATTGAAGTGGATAATAAGTCAAAATTGTAAAGCTGAATGTGATGAGAGGCAGGTCATTATAACTAGCAAGGCAAAGACCCAAGAGAATTGCTGAAAACAATGTGGTAATAGCACCTGCACTGTGTCTTGGCTTTGTAAGATTTAGGCAAATGTTTGAATGTGGTAGAGGTTTTATTGCCTACCAAGATACTGATTCATAAACTGAAAATTCTCTTTGTGGATCTAACACAACACTCTTTAAAAGCTTATGCCATCACAGAACTCTGCCAAGTCAATGTTTCATGTTTTAATAATTCCCTACTTAACCAGTTCTTTGGCTGGTTAAATTCAGTGTCTGTGAACCTTCTAGTTGCATATTTACCTGAAAAGACTCAAAAGAGCCATTCCAGGCTGATGGATAAACATGTGCTTAGGGAACTCCTAGTATAGAGATTATAATATACACATACTGGGAGAAAAAAAAAAAAAAAAACAGAAAAGCTATTTAAACAAATAATAAGGGATGGGCATAAACAAAGCATCATAGTGAAAAACAGTACAATTATAAGTGTAGGCTGTTAATTATAGCTTATATTTAAAGGATGTTCTCATCTCATAATTAATTTTCACGGAATGTGCCTCGCTCTGCATAGCTCCAGCAATAGAACTGTCTTTTCCTTTATTAATTCTTAATGGATGTTAATTGTTGATTATACAGTTTCAATCACTTCCACATCCTACAAAATGACTGTTATATAGAAAGCAAACTACTTCAGAACTAAAATCAATGAACATATTAAACCTTTCACTATGAGCTTCTAGCATATGCTCTGATTTTAGGAGGTGATTGTAGACATTCAATCTGATTCTTTCCTCACAAATCCACCATTAGGCATTTGGAGATACAGGGTAAACAACTGAGCACCTGCCTATAAATTGGACATCGTCCCTTTAGGGCACTGAAGGAAAGAATAACTTCCAGTTGGAAAAACAGTGTGATAATGCACTTAAACATCACTATGCATGTGCACAAGGGAACTGGTGTTCCCTATGCAGCTGATATTGAGGGGTTGTGAGAGGCTGACTTGGGAACGATAACCTTTTCTTACTCTTGTTTTCTAGAAACTTTTAGAAAAATGTATAAATAATAATAATGTGTTTATTAATGTTGCTGCGATGTGGAGCCTAAGTACACAAAGATACGGAGAATCAAACCCATTGCGTAAGTATCACACAATGTCACTACAGAACAATGTTTTAAGGACAAAGATTGTCAAATTTCACTTTCAACATAACATCATTCATAGTGTTTCCATCTAGAAATTATTACACAGGAAGCAAATATTTTTCTAGTAAAATTTTTAATAATATAGCCATTAAAAATGGAAACAAAAAAGACAAAAGAAAAGGAGTTTTGGACTTCTGATTACTTCAGTTTTCTATGTGTAGAACCATCTGTAAGTTATCATGACTAATTAAAGCCAAGGAATTAAAAACCTTAACTTACATTAATTTGCTTTTAGTGCTTACTTTAAATTCTGATACAGTCCTACTGCACATTCAAATTCTCCATTCAGATACATTCTGAACATGCTTATTTGCACAACTGAAATCTGTGCTTTTCCCCACAACAGTGTAATAGTGCTGGATGAGAAATACCTTTCCAGCACAAACCACAAACCATGTTTCAGAGGAATTTAAAAAATCATTTCTATGGTAGCATTTATACTAATGACAATTTATTTTTATTTACTTTACATTTGCTAAACTTGCTGTTAAATTAAAACAAAAATATGGAAGTGTAGATGGTGTAAGTGCAGCTATTGATATTTAGATAATTTGAAAAACAAAGGAAAAGAAAAATATTTTCAATAGAAATATTCCCTTTTCTGCCCTGCCTCTCAACTGTTGCACATTCAAGACTTTTAAATGGAAGCTCTGGGCACGTCAGCTCTGTAAGACTGGATCCTCATAGGGAAATGTGACACACAGAAAGGAACTGAAAAAGCGAATTCACCTGGGAAACTTTAACTGGGTTGTACAATTTGCCACTGTGTTCAATATATTTCAAAGGTACCCCATAATAGCTGGTAGTGCTTTACAAAGGTCACTGCAAAATCATATCCTGCATTACCACCTATTTCAGAACATGTTCCTTGTCTGCCAGCTGTTCACCTGAACTTTGTTAATGAAGGCAAAGTTTTCTAGGGTTATCACTCTGACCCTTAAACTGTATTATCTAGAAAACCATAAATCTTATAAAAAAAGATATGAAAAGGTTTATAAAACATTCTCTTAGCAGATCCTGTTTCCAGTATCGCCTTTTGATCTGAAGTTGGTTTTAAGCTCTTGCCGCCATGCCTGCCAATTACAACGGGACGTGGGAAATGGAAAGCAATGAAAACTTCGAAGGCTACATGGTTGCTTTAGGTAAATGGAAAAATATTAACTATATAGACATAAAGAGAAAATGTTTCAATTATAAGTAAAATCCTTCTAAAAATTAATGAGACTATTTCTGCAATGTGTGTTGTGGCATAAGGGTTTCTGCCAATCACTTTGACAATCAAGTAATTGTAACGTACTTAAAATTACAATGATCTAAATATATAAGCAAGAAAAGACTTGTAGCCAAAGATATTAGTCCTTATTTAGATAAACGGAAAAACAGATACAGATGGTAAAAAAAACTATGTCAGGCTTTCAGATGCAGAAGCTCTGTTTTATTCCTGGTGTAACCTTAGTGTAACAGACAAGCCACAACCTGGCTGGCTCTGTTAAAGAGTAATAAGATGTTCTATATCACTAAAACAACAGTAGTGTTTAGTACTTAATTAGTGCTTTGAACGAGTAGTCACGATATGTGCCAGTTGCACGGTAAAGGCAATAAAAGCCTTTAAAGACATTTAAAGGTAAATGGGCGGATATTTCTGACAATTTTTGTGTAAGTCATCCTTACACAGCAAGGAGACTCAGGTCACAGGAGTTCTTAACCATATGTTTAGATGGTTAACTAAGCTTTATTTCACATGGCTACAGCCATCAGTGATGACAACAATATATGTGTACATGCAGAAAGAGACGTTCTGCTCTTTAGGCAACTTTCATTTACTATTTTGTTATCCGCTTTGTCATTAGAGGCCTGATGGCTACAATCCATGTACCCATCATATAGCACACTCTCTGTGGCTGCTAGCGTACCAAAACAGAGTTAATTGAACGCAAGCAATATCCTTGTCACTTCATATCAAGATCAGGTTTATGTTGTTTGTACATTTATTTTCCCCACATTGACAGACTCAATTTTTGTAACGACTGGAGATAATTTTATGAAAGAAATGTCTTCTTTTGCTGCACCTATTATATTCACTATAAATTGCCTTTCAAGCACTTTTGATCTCGTAAAGGCATAAACTTTTTGCTCCAGATCATTATGATTATGCAAGTAGCATGCAGGAAATCCTTCCTTGACTTAGAGAGGCAGAAATGTAGATCTTTAATTTGCTCAAAAGAAGAAATAATAGAAGACATCAACATTTCTCAAGAATTTCTTCAGTACTCTCTGCGTTGGCATTGAGAGAACAGTTATCACCTTTCCACTACTGCAATAATACAGCTGCGTTCCAAAAACCATAAAAAATATGGGAGTTAGATTGATACCTGCACGAGAAGTGTAACCTTTACCTGGGTGAAGGAATCTTCACCCAGCTCTACTACATCACAGATGAAGGGCAGAAAGGACCATTGTTTCCTTACCACACACAGTGTCTATAAAACTTGCACAAGCAAAAGTGTCATTAGAGTTGGCTAATTCAACCTAGATCAGGAAAGTCCGTCTGGCTCTGAATCATAAACCAACATGTGGCAAAAATCAAACCTGTGTTTTATTTCTGTGCTTACAATTGATGGCTCTCAGGGCTCTCTCATATTGTTTAGTTCACTTGAGCTATAACATTTCACTCGTATTTGTCTTAAAAGTCAAGCAAAATGTCAGGGAAAAGGATACGAGCTGCTAATAACGTGCATTTCTTTGAATTTTAATTTATCCACTGTAGAATTTAAACCGATTTTCACCCAAATTCAGTAAGAATTTAGTGGTCATAATACAAATATTAATTAGTTCAGTTTTAAATTAAACTTTAATTATTATCATCCTTATATTCTAATCCTTTTATAATAAGTAATCCATTTTGCATTTTTAGAAATTGGGATTCTTTTTGTACCATAAATGCCAGCATAAGCTGGTCTGCAGCAGTTCCGCGTTGTATCTCAGTGGCATCCTTAAAACCATTTCAGTTAGTGGACAAATTATGACTTTATTATTATTGAATGAAACGGATTTTTGATCCCTTTCTGACCTTATATATCCCAGTTGAAATTGGGAAAAAAAATTGATGGATTCAGCCTACAATGGGGACTGGACTACAGGTACCCAATTCTGAGGACCTGCATAAAAAATATAGTAGCAATTCATGAGAATAAAAGAACTTGACTCACTCACTAGCCTGAAACAAAGCAAGAGGATGAATGTGTTAAAGTAAGGAATGTAATATGGACGTATCTTTCCCAAGAAATACTTGGATTCATTGCCCAGCCTGGACAGATTGTACTGGAGAGGTGGTCACTGAACTTCCTGATAAAATATTCAGCCTACTTTTCCACTAAGAATCCCAGCAACTGGTTGGGATGAAGGGGCTATTTGCACCAGTTGTCTGGATCCGGCCCTTCAAGACTACATGATGATTTTTTGTGTACACATGCATATATATACTATAAATTTTACTACCTACAAACTGCCAATGAATTAGCAAAAAAGCCCAACACCAAATCAGTGCGAAGATGCATATGGCTATAGATGATTCTCAGAATGGAAAGAAATTCCATCGAAGGGGTAACAAGGTGTTCTTCTGCTCTGTCTGTCACAATTCTACTTGTGTTGATAATTTTAAGTTTTAAAGTGTTCAGGTTCAAAAAGCAGTGAGGTTTTGTTTTTTTTAAATTCATCCATCCCTTTAATTAATGCATACACGATTCTATACTTTAATTAAAGAACAGTTCTGCCCTTTAAGCCAGAAACTTTGATTTTATCATAAGCATGTTACAAAGTATTTTAATCTACTATAATAGAACAGTGTATCATTTTTACTGCTTGTATTGTTCAAATGCAGTTATGAAAACCATGCTTTAATAAAACCTCCCCTGCTTTTTCTCCAGGAGCTACAAACCCAATATATTAGTCAGAAATAACATTTCTTTATAAGTCTAGTCATTTTTTTTTTCCTCAGAGAGAACTAAATTTTATGTTACTTGGCTATAAATCAGACCCAGAGATCCCTTTAATCCACCGCAGCAGATAAAATATACCCAAGAAGTCTTGAATATAAATACTGAACAAGCACATTATTCCCCATGTTAAAAAGTCACAATTTTTTTCAAGCCAATCCTCTTACTCAGCTCATTTAGTACTTCACAAGTAGTACAATGAATCTACCAAAAGAAAAAGGGCTCCATTAGTATGTGGCATCACTGAGCTGACAATGATGAACTCGCACATGAAACTGCTAAAGGATGGCTAACAAACCACAGCCATTTTTCAGTCTCTCGCAGAAGCATGTGAGATTATTTCATTTGCATCTAGCACCATAATGAGACTCGCTGCCAGCTGGTCAGGAGTATTTATTGCAGATGGTAATGCAGCTGGCGTTGGGGGGATTGTCTGGGGCAAACTGTCAGCCTGGTCATCTATATCCTCCTTTTGGAAATCTCCAAAGCATTTGGTTGCAAGCAGTTGTTTACATTGTAATGCTAGTCTTCATCAGAAAGAAAAGAAGGATGATAAGGAGATCAGTACTGCATAAAATGTTGACAGAATATTAAACAGGAAATGTCAGATGCTGTATTTTGATACTTTTTTGAATTGTGATTTTGAATTTGTCTCCCTTTTATGTCTAAACTACAAGAATTTATTTCTGTGTCTACTGTCTAATGGATAAGTCAGGCTTCTATTTGCTCATTTCATTTTTACTCATTAGTGTAATTTCCATTATTTTTATATTAATTAACCTCTTGTATACTCCCACAGACTATAGCTTCATCATAAAAGTAACAAGCCAAAGCCCCCTTGATTACGTACTCATTCTAACATGCTTATTTTCTGAAGAGGAATATTATCCTGAGACCCTTCTTTTGGGGTTGGCCAACAGCTGCAATCCTGCAGCACACACACCAGAACCCTCCTGCGCCTGAGAGCTGCATGATTTACACTGCAGGCCTCGCGAAGGGATGGATCCCAGGCGTGAGCTGCTAACAGCACTCCTGGCATCACGCAGCTTTGTGTGCGAGTGAGGCCAGAACAGCAATGTCAGTCTTAATAGCACCCACGGCTTCACATTTGCCAAAAGACCTGGAGATTCGGGTGATGTAACAAGCCAGCATCTAGTCACTACTGGTTGTATGTTGTAGCTCTGCTCACAACATTCCCACAGGTAATTGTTACTAAATAAATTTAGAATCAGTGGAAGATCTTCAAATCAAAAGTCTACGTGCAAACACAAGATTAGTTTTCTTTGAAATGATCTTCTTCTCTGCAAATGTTGAAGGTAAAAGCATCATTTGAGGAACTGTGTTCCACATAAAATGGTATTTTTTAAATTTATGTGTAAATAGAAGTGTGAATTTTTATTTTTGGTAACAAATATTGGACTTTTCATTGTGATACTTTCTTTTCTGGTTTTTGGCAGATATCGATTTTGCAACTCGAAAGATTGCAAAACACTTGAAACAAACAAAGGAGATTGTTCAAGATGGAAATAATTTTAAAACAAAGACACTCAGTACTTTCAGAAACTACGAACTGGATTTCACTGTGGGAGTGGAGTTTGAAGAACATACCAAAGGACTGGATAACCGAGTGGTAAAGGTAAATTGGAAGCTGATACCTGTTTACACCACAGTCAGCATCAGGAGAGAGCAGTTCCAAAATCAGCTGAGTACATAAAAAAACCCTCAAACAATATTTTACAGACATCAGAGGGTTTTTGTAAAGCAGAAATAATTTGCATCTTGAGATACTTTTCTTTTCCTGCTACAAGCATTTATTATAAATGCAGATCAGGATGGTTACTCAGATACGTGAGGACAATCATTAATGACATGTTTTTCTAGTAGGGAGGTTTTTCCATCTTCTCTATGATACACCTTTATGTATTTAGAAAGTAGCAAAACTGTATTTTTGCCTATGTATATTCCTTAATAAAACTGAAAAAGGGAGAGCCAAACTCAGGCAGGGCTCCTGGCAGTGGCAGAGGGGCAAGGAGGCCCAGCAGTGCCTGCTTTAGTGTCTTCAGATAGCAGGAGTAACCTGCGCTCAAAATTCCCTGAGGAAACTGTGGCATACGTTCAGACACCTTTCAGTGAGACACATGGACAATCAACATTTGGATCAAGGATCATATTGTCTGTTAGGATGTGCCCTATCTGCAACGACAGACAGAGCCAAGTACTAAGTGTATTCCTGTGAGGGAGTCGGACAAGACTGTCTCAGGGAAGTCAGGGAAGAAAAGAATACATAGGAGCACTAATTAAATTCAC
This sequence comes from Buceros rhinoceros silvestris, assembly GCF_000710305.1. Classification (NCBI taxonomy): domain Eukaryota; kingdom Metazoa; phylum Chordata; class Aves; order Bucerotiformes; family Bucerotidae; genus Buceros; species Buceros rhinoceros. The sequence continues at coordinate 18,468 of NW_010406594.1, read as the reverse complement.
TTACTGAATCCAGCTTCATGTTTCCGTATCAATGCTGCTTCTGTTTTACTCTCTTCTCACCCCTAAAATACTTAAGCAAGATTTTCAAAGGCAGAAAGGCCAGTAGATCTGAAATTACATCGACTGTCCCCTCCAGAGACTTGCTAATCTTGCATCACCAGCCTGTCCTTGTCATCAACTAAATCTACCCGTATCAACTCTTTTGCCAGTTGTCCTATTCTTCGACTCGGCTCTCAGCCCTCTTGCTCCTCTCTGAACATATGCTGTGTTTTCCATCAGTATCTTCTCATATCAGGGTTTCAGAACTGAGATCAAAGCTCCCTGTCGATAAGACCTGCTTTGCTTGGGCAATTGCCCCAAGAAATTGCCAGCATGAAGGATGCGTTTAAGTTTGAATTCATGTCACTGGAGTGGCACAAGTTTAACAGAAGACATTGTTTATCCACTATGGATCACTCTTCATTCTCACACTAACTTTGTGCAGTGTAGTTCCTGTAACTTAGTTCAAACTATCTCTCGTTCAATGGATTGCAAGCCATCAAATAATACGACCCTTTTGTTTCCAGAACCCTGAATACCACTATTGCTAAATCATCATCCTATCACTTTCTCTAGTGAGGGTGGGACTTACTTCCATCACAGTTTATTGCACCATCTCTTCAGATAGTTGAAGGTGTTACTAAGGATCTAAGGACTTACTGGCTCATCACCAAGCTCCTCTAGGGCTCTGCACTGCCATCAAAGCCACTGCCTTTTTGTGCAAAATCATTTCACTTGCAGACTCTTCTCTTCGTTATCCATTATTTAGAAGGAAGGAAGGAAGGAAACACAGCTTGTACAATTATAAGCCTAATTCGTTTGATCATTTTCCCCTAATATTCTTTTTTAAACAAATTATATTGTTTGTTTCTAACAAAAGGGGAAGGAAAAAGGAGATGTCATGCCATTATTCTCTGAACTGCTCTAAAAGAATTTTCTAGTCATTTTATTAACAAAACAGTGCCTCAAACACGGTGAAATGAGATGAAGGTAATAAAAGTGCTAGGCAACGTTTAAATGTAAAGAGGGCATGGATAATTTAAAGAGCATGTAGCTTAAAAATTCCGTAAATAAAAAAGAAGTTAAGTGAAATGGAATGAGTTTTGTCTCATTATTAATAGAAAGCTCCCTCATAAGAGAAATAAATCATCTAGTGCTGAACTAGACAATTCATTAAGCTCCCAATAATCTTGGAGGTTTTTAATAACTGAGCTTCCGCCATCTGTGACTGGTCTCTGATGAGGATTTGCCTATGATACACGGTTAAATGTCTCCTTAAAGTACAATGGTTCAAATCTAGAACAATTCTAACAAAGTTGCTTTGAATGTGTTCTAGCAAATCTGAGTAGAGAATTTAGTCTGTAAAGAGAACTGCTCCTTATAGCTATGGTCACCCTGCTCCTGGACAAGAATCAGCAAACCTAGAGCCTTGTTGGTTAGTGACAGACTCTAAGTCACACCAAATCATGAAATGGTTGAGCATGGAAGGGACCTCCAGGTCTTCACTACTGAAACCTTACCTATTTTTATTAATGGCTTTAAACAGCAAGAAACTAAAAATACAATTTGCATATATTGCACAAATACTGGTTCATTCACTCAGCAATTCACTAGTTAGTACGTACACTTTATATTTGTGTGTGTGAAGAAATACACGGAAATGACAACAAAGCACTGTAAAAGCTTCACAAAAAACCACTGTTGGCATCTTGAATGCATTTGGGTTTTGGCTGAATGGTTGATCTGGGGTTTTTTAGCAGGAAGGTGGGAAACAGTAGGAAGCAGTTGAAGATGTGTCCTCTCATTGTTCAAACTTAAATTAACGTATTTATAAACCTCTTGTTAGCATATCTGAGTTAATTATCTGATTCATGCAGACACTAGTGACCTGGGATGGTGACAAACTGGTATGTGTTCAGAACGGTGAAAAGAAAAACAGAGGCTGGAAGCACTGGATTGAAGGAGACCTGCTGTATCTGGTAAGGGCTGCTGCACAGACACCCAGCACCTAATGGGACTGCAACAGCGTACGGTTTTCCATTTCAAAGGGTTTGTTACCATTCTAGTTAGAATACTCTTTATTTAGACAGCTCTGATCTCTGAACCCTGAGGAAATCCCCCCTCTGCCACAACTCAGGAATGCTTCATTTCTTTCCACCTGCTCCCAATTAAGTCATAACCCTGCAGTGGTTTTGTTGCTCCAGTCCACTGCCTTCCAGCACTTAACCCTTCTTGTTTCATTGTCCCTCTAACATAATTTCATTCTTATATAATTAAGGGTAGAAAAACCCAAAACAGTATGAGACAGACTGCAAGAAAAATATTATTTTTTTGTGTGTGCGAAAGAAGCACTGTGGGACTTTAGCATACTATGCTGTAACACAGATCAGAAACCTCAGGATACTCAAGAGGATACTGCACACAACCTACACTGCAAATATTTTGTGCAAGTACAATAAAAGTCAAACCATTCATATATTCAAGTTAGTAAGTTGAAGCCCACAGATAAATGAGGTGAGTCCAAGAGAGGCCAGAAGAGCCTGAGCAGGAAATAAGCAGTCAGCGAAGCACAGAAAGATTTCAAAATAATAGATTCATATGGATAATGATTCCAGAGTTTCTTGGGGAAGTGGTAAAGAAATAGTCATGATAATGTCGGATGGTACAATAGGCGGGTGCAGAAAGATTCTGGAGCATGATTTTCATCTAGAGACCTACTCCTTCACAAGGTAGCCTACAGACAGTCAGTATTGCCAACCACCCTGCCACAAGGCTGTACGCTTGCGAGGTCAAAGCAATGAATTATAAACCACTATCTGTCACCTAACTAAAAGCCAGCTGTCCAGTACATTTTTTCAACTCTATTTTAAGACATATTCAAACACAACCCTAAGAAAGGTTCTGCATGCTGGCACCAGGATCCAGGCCAACCTCTGGGTGCATCTCTGAAGCAAATGTCCTTATCTTTTTAAAGCACCCTTCTTGTTCTTTCAATTTCCTTGTTTCATTGCTTCTCATGACTTATGAGGTTACATGTGAATTATAAACTATTACAGTATACTGTTTTAATAAGAGTATGAAAAAGCCTCAGATTAAAGAGCAATTTTTATGCATTTATCATGTTTATTCTTCTTAGAGCTCAATTCAAGTGTCAAAATCTAATTACTGCAACACGAGGTGTGTGCCTGCTGATTGGTTACACAAAATACACTATTCTTTCAGTTCTCTTTCTCACAAGCACATCTTTTTAATGCAGTGGCTCAGCTGCAGTAATTGCTGGTGGGAACTGCTGTGTATGCAAAATATGATTTGCACTGCTATATGCTTACCAACTGTTTTCATACTTTAGGAACTGACCTGTGAAGACCAGGTGTGCCGTCAGATATTTAAGAAGAAAAACTAAGATTGCCCAGAAAGCCACCCAAATCTTCATCACACTGTTAGGCTGTTATGTTTTGTCTAAAAAATCTGGCCAAGCCAGATTTGCAATAGCTCTTTGACACTGCCATGTGAATGTATTTTGTACCTGTTTATGGAAACAAACATGTTTTATAGAAATAACATCCAACAGTTACAAACAACACCAATTCCTTTGCCTTTCATTCTGGAGTTAAATAAAAATAATTGTCTTTAAAATAATGCTTTCCTACATCTTTGAAATATTCCCAGAGGAATGTGCTTTAGCAACAAGGCTGAAAATTAACAGTCACAATTATGTCGATCACAGTATATCTCTCCACAGGGCTGTAATATCATAATTTATTTGGATGACTCTGTAAAATTGGACGTTCATCGGACTGTCTCCATTTAATTTAGTCGTGGATCACTAAGTCCATAGTTTCAGGCAACAGAATGGCTCACTGAACACGATACATGGCCTTTCACACCTAGGTTGTTCATTTGAATTTGGCCCAGGTGTAGAGCTGCTAGTAGGTATCACATGATAAATGTCTCATGGCCAATGTGAAATGCTGTAGCTCCTTCATACAGTCCTGACACGGATCACTGACAGTACTGCTAACCTACAGTTAGAACTGGCATCCTTCTAATCATCCCAGAGGAGAAGTCTGCTGTTTGAAGCACAGTCGCATTCAAGAGTTGCTCCATGACATGAAGGTATACTTAGTGCTGTAAGAGGAAATCTGCAGAGTATACACCGACTGCATGCACCCTGTGCATAAAGAGTACCCAGCGTGCTGCAATCTTCACCTTGCACCTACCATTCAGAGACTTGAAAAAGAAAAGTCTTTTCCATACAACTCTTCTCAGTTTTATTTAGGGTTTTTCAAAAGAATTCAAGTTCTTTGCTAAAGGCAAGTTTAAGCTAACCATGGGTGGTGAGCTCTGCTTCAGTAGATGGAAACTGAAATGATTCAACAAAACGTGTACACATGTTCCACAGAACTGAAGAAGGGCTTGTATGCCCAAAAGCTCATCTGTTTTTCCCCAGCTATATGAATTATTTTAATAAAATACACTGTCTTTCCTACAAACTTGCCTTGCAGATATACAAACTTTCACATAAACTTTATCACCATTTCAATTCCCTCTTGTCCATAGCCCCTCATCTTCTGTTCAGTATGGGAGGAGTGGAAATTCTCTAAACAGATCAGAGATAGGGAATTGGAGAAAAGATGTGGGAAAAAACTTTGCAGCAATGGAGGAACATATGCTTTCTCCCCATCCCCACCTCTGCTTAGCCTGCTCACTGTCAATAGCTCAGCAGAGGAAAGGAGTGAGACAGTCATCCAACTGAAAGCAAGGTTGCATCTGCAAAAACGCAAATCTGATTAATATGTCACTAATAGTGACATGGTCGTGGGCACATAAGTGCATTATGTAGAGATATTTTTATGAATTGGACTTTGCTTCTCCTTATAAAAGCTGACCTGGTATCAAACTGCCTCTATACTTCGACTGAGCAAAGCTCTCACGTTTGTTTGCATAAAAGAAACTGCACTTGAAGCTGGTGAACTCCTGATCTTTTCATATTTGGTGCTGACCTGGACTTTCCAGATTAATTCCTATTTCTAAGTCTTTCTTAGTTTCTAAGATAAGAAGGACCACAGTTCATTAAGCTTTCAAAATGTTATCAGAACAAAGTATTCACTAGGAAACAAAATGTACATGTTTTAATCATTGGTGTTTCTCACAGTTAGTTCTCACCAGGAGTAAGCCTGAACAATGCAAGGTTTCATAACTTCACACCAAACCATAAAACAAAGGAACAATTCCCAAATGATGAGTCTGAATATCAAAAGAAAGCATTGGATTCCTTGTTTTTCTTACTAGTTTTATCTAATGGATGTGGTTGGGAAGTAAATTAAGTAGGCAACTAGACGCTTGAGTAGACTTTGAGTAGGAGAAAATCAGATCTGACTCTATTTTTTTTGCCAATTTTGGAAATGAAAATTCCAGACTTTTTAAAAGAAAATGTGCAAGGTGTATTTAAGCTCCAAAACAACATATTTTTCCTGCACATACTGATACGCAAGAACTCGCAGCATCCTCTACAACTGTCTGCACTGAACTGGAGACAGAGGAGATATTCATAACGTTGCATCATAACTACTTCCAAAGTATACTAGTTTGCATCGTATTTGAGATGTTAGGTTGGTCTCTAAGCTGTACAGAGTCCCTTATCTTCTTGTCAGCAGATGAAATACTTGCACAGGAGCAACGGACCTCGCTGGTAAATCAGAAGGTTCGTTCGCACTTTTTCACCCCCTTGGCATGCAGTGCTGTCTCAGCTGTTGTGAGGGATTACCATTCACATTGATTCTTTTCCTCACTGAGAATATTACTCCAACACAGAGAACAGGAAGGGAAAATACCAGCAACCTTCTGAAAGCAGACAAGGCTGTACTACAACAAAAGCACTTCCTAGTGAGTCTGTACTGGGCAGGGTCAGTGCCATTACCTGTAACTGGACTTTTCAAATGACAGTGACAAAGTATAAAAACCCTCTGCACCGAGCCGATTTTTCTCCCTAAATATCAACCAGCATTTTCTTATCAACTGTTGAAAGAAGAAAGCAGCACTGCAAGCAAACACTGCAAAATGATGTTGTAAATGCTCCTACCGATAATGTTGTGTGGCTAATCCCTAAGGCGCTGTCTTCCTGCTGCGCTCT
>NW_010406594.1:1112-12209 GCF_000710305.1 Buceros rhinoceros silvestris | reverse complement strand
CACCCAGGTATGATGAGCACAGAATGGCTTCCAAATTTTCCATGAATCTCCTATGCTGATTCGCTGCCTCTGAAAGATGTCTGTTCTGTTTTGCCATCTGGCAAAACGTCTGAGCTTTCTAAAACAGCATTTACTTCAAGATCCGATGATGACAAATAAAACTTCACCAAAAAAAAAAGTTGTTTAATTACATTTAATTGTGTTCTTTTTAAGCAAGGGCACACATTTTGCCTTAGTGGGGAGAGATTAATTGAAAGGATTTCTTTGAAGGAGCACACTCTTTTCAAGTTTAGTTTGTGATTGATTTGAAGGGCAGAGGTAGCAGATATTTTAATTTCAGCTTTTTGATTACACTTGTTATGCAGATGGTGAAGATTAGAAGAAATCATTTTCTGAAAATGAGTTTTAAAATAAAATTACCAGACAAGCTTTTCAATAGCTGCAAAAATTTTGTCAGCTATTCTCTAAACACCATACTTGCTTTAATTATATCTCACACTGCAGTGCTTCAGTCATCATTAAACAGAAATGGGAATGCAACAGATGACAGTACATATTCCAGAGGTCTTAGAGGTGGAGAAGTTCATGGAAAGATTCGGAGTTTCACCTTATGTGACAGCAAAAGAGAGTCCACTTGGCACAAGAACACAAACAGGAAAGGCTTCTGCTAAAGAAATGAGGGCACACTATCATCCATACCCAAAGAGAGGAAAAGAAAGGCATGACAAGAAGCAACAGTCTTAAACTGTAGCATGAAAATTTCAGGTGGATCAGGCAGACATTAGGCAACACCTCTGTGCTCAGAAGATAATGAAGGACTGGAAGAGGCTGGTAGATGAGCTTGTGGAGTCTCTAGGGTCCAACCATAGTATCGACTTTCTTCCATCAGCAAATCAAGCTGAGTCGTTCATTTTAGCTGCAGTAATAGTTGACAAAAAGACTGTCAGGAAGATCTCAAAGATATTATATTCTTACTGGTGTTATGAAAAAAATGGCCAAATAAAGTACCTGCAGTAAGAGAAAGGCTACAGCATAAACTCCTGTTTACCAAAACCCGGAAACAAGCCTTAAGAACCACAAGAAATTCTCTTTACCTGTTTTTGTGTTGTCACACTTTGGATACCTGCTAGTTTTAGTTTCAGTAACCATCTGTCATGGAAAGGCATTCTGAAAATCTGATAAACCCTTCACAAAGGCTTTTCCTGTAAACTTAGTTATGACTTCAGAATGTAACCCTGGCATGAAAGATAAATAGGGTATCTCCTGTGAAAGCTGCAAAAACTGCTTTTAATATATACTGCCCTTTGCTGCCTTTCACCACATAAGTCAAGCAGTCTCCTATAGTTTCATAATTGTTTTTTTCTGTCGCCTCCATTTAATTCGTTTTTGGAATTATTCACATGCACCGTTACACACACGTGTATTTACATGTGGGGCAGAGGAGTTTGGTAGCCTCATTCGTCAAAAAAATGAGGCATAGTTGTCCACAATATTTGTTTGCCCATACCCTCACAGCTTTTGAACCTGTTGCCCATGTAGATTGGCCAGCCAAACCTAACAAAGGATAAAGACTCTTGAAGATACACCAGTTGTATGATTTTATAGGAAAATGGATGGTCAGATAGAATGCCTTCAGTAAAAGACAGGCTACAGGGTGAACTCATGTTTATGAAGTCCCAAAAAATCACTTATAATAAAAACACAATAAATGCCTGTAGCCATGGAAAACCTGCAGCTGGACTTCACTGATACCAATGAATTCAACCATGAGATAAAATCCATAAGAAACCAAGCTCCAGTAGTTCTGCTGCTCACAGTAGTACTTCTTCTATTGACTACCTTATAATATTTAATATTTTTGCTACTTACTCAATTCCCTGATTTGTCTTTGTCTGGCTATCAATCTCTAGTATCTGATCACTCTTTCTTCGAAATTTGCTCATCTCTTCCTGCACGTATGCAGGGAAAAAGAAGTTTAATAACTGAAGTATGTTTTTCCTGGAGGTGCTCTAAAGCCAAAAATTACTTACGTTTTCTGGTGGCCAGACTAAAGCAATGCTCTTCCAACATGCCATCCAATGCAGTAGTCCTAAACCCTGATGGAATACTTTAGTATGTCTTCTCAGCATGTTGATTCATTGATTGAAGCATCCCATACTCCATGGCCATACATTATAGACTGATCAGAAATAAGCTATTGAGCCTTTGTCACAAAAGTGAGTGAAGTCTTAGTAAAATTCAGTTGCACTGCAAGTGAGCCAACAGTATATTCTCAAAAAATAGAATTTTATAAATTCTTTACACCTTTTTAATTAAATGTCAACTTTTGAAATACTTGGGGGTAAGGGCCTGTAAATGTCAATTGGAGCTGGGTTTGCAAGTAGTTCTACTTAAGTCAGAGCACTCCTGTGGTGCCATTTACTCCGTCCAGCCAGATCAGATCCTGAGGCAGGTCGTACACATCTACTGATAACACAGACTATAGATCTGAAGCTGCAGAATTTAATGTGTTCAAAGAATCAGGGTCAGGAGAATGTGTCTTACCGTTCACTGTTATTGATATCTGCTTCAAAGATTCAACAACAAAAGGATGCATTAAACATCCTGAATGTTTAGAAACAAGGTTTTTAAGTTAAATATTTTTCTTTTCACTTAGATATTCAAAACATACAACTAAATATAAAAGCATGTGACATGGCAATTTTTTCTGTTACCTCAAAAAATATTTCAGAATTTACATTTATTTATATAGCTACAAACCACAGTATATTTTTTTAAAACAAATCACTAACAACTTAATCGAAATTAGACTTCCATTTTTGAGAAGCCATTATCAGTAAAATAGTCAGGAATAACACCTGGAAGATGAGCTTTACTGGTTAGAGGATTAAGGCAGGGTTGAATGGTTCCCTTTGTGAAATAACAGCCTTGGTTCTCTAAAAACACAGATTGCTCTTCGCTACTAATGGGTGCCTTGAGTAGCATTACACAAATTGCTTTTCTTGATGGCATAAACTGAATACACACAAAACTCGAACACTTAGTTAAAATGTTAGCACATCAAAAGTCACTAAAGGAAAATAACTGTTTTCCAGCGAAGGGCTTTGTATGATCATAACTGAACTACTTCTGTGTTAGTGAACTTGTGCCATTCAAAATGGGAAGCAGAACCAGATTTTCTACTGCCGTGCTGATGGCATAGGCGTTCTGCTGCAGAGCAAAATGAGCGTTGACTGTGACTGAACCGCCATGGCAGGAATAAACTAACTGTTGGCCAGCGGGTGCAGAAACCAGTGTGGTCCCCAAAGGAAGTCTAGACAGCTCCAGCCCTTGTCCTGATTTGGAGGTCCAGATAAAACCCTGCTCACAGCAACAGGGTTATCAGGCTGTTTTGGTTAACATCTCTTCCTACCGACTCGCCTTGCTTAGCCTGTATTGGACCTGAAGGGCAGTGCAGCACAATGAGAAGTAACATTTCTGAGGAGATGGGCTCATACCCACAGGCTGAACTCTTTCCATGGAACACATCAACTCAAAGGAATTGCGGAGCATATTTTAGTATAGCGGTTTAAACCTCTGTAACATTCCGCTGACGCAGCCTGAAGTGCCAGACAAGGAAGATTCTGGCCCTTGAGCAGAAACTTGGGTTTACAGGTTTTCACAAGGATTTCACAGGTTTTTTCCACAAGGATAAATCTCTATATTCTGTTGGTACAGTTTATGTTTGTCTTTTGTTTCAAAGAAAATCAATCCTTCCCTAAATCATAAATAAAGGGGAAAAAAATATGTTTGACTTACTGTAGATCTCAATATAAACAAACTATAAGCAAGGCTGTGCATGAAAACATGACAGTAACATCCCAGATACGTGTTTTTCTTTATAAAGTATATGACAGAGCTCTGTAGCTGTCCTAATGCAAGTAATTTAAATAAAATGAGACCTAGAACGTATTAGGAATCTTTCAATGAAAAGTAGAACGTATTTTGGCATCTTGGAATAGGGTTTAAAAAAGGCCCAAATAATCCACCTCTCACTGCATATTTGTTTCCTAATGGAAGCAGACACAGATTAAAATCTTTCCATAGAATGAAGCAGTAGCACTCAATTGGATATAACAACAGTGCAATAACTTGTCTCAGAATCTGGGCCTACAAACTACTGAAAATGTATATAGTTCCTTTGCCTAGATTACTTATGGAGGCTTCTAACGGCATTCACTCTGGATCCAATTCTGCAGCCACATGTCCATACAGATTCACCCAGTTTACAGCCCAAACCACTTTCTCCCACATTAGATCAATGCTAGAGCTCTAGGCCTACACGGTTTAGTTGTTTTCTGGATTACACTTGGACTAAAGAACAAAACACAGAAACATTTCAGTCAATTGGTCTGATACGGTCTGAGATTGTTAAAAGGTTACAGCTTATCCCTCTTTCCTGAGCACGCCATTTGGTTTTGTTAATGAACACTATTACTACTCCTACCCTTTCCTGTTGGCTGCATCAGCAGTAATTAATCTCCACTGACTGCAGAGCATAAAGGTAGCCTGGTGCTTTTATCACCATTTTTCTCCCCTGCATTATGATTATGTATTAGACAAGATGCCAGAGAACATCTTTAGGTAGGAGAGGATTCAATTTGAGTATCGTTATATCTAGTTCAATGCCAGGACTTATTATCTGGCAGTATTAATTAGAGAGGGGAAAAAACCCACATAAATCTTGGTTTATGAAGCTCTCCTTAATATGGAAGATGGTAACCATGTCCCTGCATGGTGAAATGAGCTGCAAAGTACAGCATGCCAGTCCTCTCTAATGCATGGTGCAGGTAAGTATTTTTAAATCCTTAGTAGTAATATGCTCCATGGGCCTTTACGAAGTTATTTGAAGCCACAGAAGAACTTGCAGCATCTTCTCTGAAGGCAAATGTTTTAATTTAGTGATTATTTTTAGAAGATCATTTATATAATGATATTTTTAATAAAATGAGAAATAAAATAAGCATATAATTTTTCTATAGTATTATCTTCAGCATAGAAATATTTCCTCAGAAGTCTGGTCTACACTGGAAAAGCTTATTGTCAGAAACCTCCTTTTGTCACTCAAAGTATAAATACAAATCTGATGTCAGCTAATATATTCATCATTTGTCACAAAATAGTTCACATAACAAATCAGACAGCATTTTCATTCAAGTCTGGTTTTAAATAATATAAAAGTTTCAAAGAGTGGACAGATCTCTTCTGGTTACAAATCCATCTCAGGAGGCTGGATTTTGGCAGCAAAACAACTAAGTATGCACAGGACCATAGCAGTGTCCTGTCACACCACATCTGTTGGAGTAAGGCACCAGGATCAGGGGTAGTTTTTACAAATGAATGAGTACAGATCAGGAAATGGATATAGGTAGTACAGTTTATTCCCCCCTACCCTACTGGTAAGCAAAAATGTGCACTCAATGAAACACATTGATACAACACATGCCAAATGTCTGTTAATAGATGGTGTAAAGCAAACTATAGTGACCTGCTTCTACTTTTCAGTTACAGTTGTGAAGCAGAGGAACATGGGGAAAAAAATTAAAATGTATGAAGAAAAACTATTTTTAAAAGAAGTTTTGTCCAAGACAAATAAATTATCAGATAACAGAAGAAGAAAATCAATGACAAAAAAAAACAAACGACCAACAAAACAAAACACTAAAGTCCCACCCAAGCAGGGTGAACAGCAACAGTGAAAACTGAAATAATTTTATTTCCTTCAAATTATCGTTTAAAAACATGTGAAAAGCATTCGTTCCCGGCCGTATTTACCAAGAAAGAGTTTCAGGATTTCAGGTCCGGACATGAGCCAGGGATTAAAAAAAAAAAAAAAAAAGAGATGACCAGAATCCAGGCGCCATCTAGTGGCGAATCCTCTAAACACACGGTTACGAAGACCCGCGGATTTGTTACCCGAGTTTCCTGTCCTCTTCACAGATTCAAAACAAAAAATGCTGTCGGTGTTGTAATTTTATATCTCCATAGTAAGTTGAATAACATTCCCATAATATTTTTAAGGACAGATCTATTAAGACGACGTGTGTAGTCTAAACCACATCACAGCTTTACATGTGCTTTTAATTGAGGGGATTCAATTTCAACAACATCCTAGCTACAGATTATTCAATTCCTCAGTTTAGGTTTGGATATCTATATATAAATCCTACCTATCCATTGGTGATAGGAGAATTCAACGTGCCTCTTCCTATCGGATATAAACCCGTCTGCAGGGTACCGCTGCTCTCACTCACTGGAGCGGGGGAAAGTGCACCATGAGTTAGAGAACAACAGCGTTTTCAGCATAAGAGGAGTTGCACCAGAAACCTCTAGGATTAAAAGCCTGAACTTTTTAATCTTGAACTAAGGCTCTGTATTGATCCTCATTCATCAATAGACTATATAATTCATCTCTGAGAGTGAATTGGTCCAGAAGATCTGAATGCTGCAAATCCTATGTCAGCTTCCATTTGTATCATACATCGACAAAGGGACGAAAAAGAGACATGGATAAAAGCATTAATTGCTACAGTCTGAGTTTAAAATTCAAGTGTTGGACAGGGATGGTTGTGATAATTTGCAGTCTTCAGACTAGATGAAGAGGGTACACAGCACATGCTATTCTATTGAATTACATATATGAGTGTATCTGAAAAATTTCGTGATTCAGAAACAGGAAAACAAAAGAAACAGCTTGTATAGGAGTTGTATACATAAGTACCTTGTTACATTTACCTCTGGCAATGCATTAGGTGATTATTTATGTGTGATTATCATAAAGGAGCAAGAATAAAATCAAATGCAGCTTTCATCACAGCTTGCTCTCCTACATGAATAGCTTGTTACTGTGTCACTGTGAAGAAAAAGCTCCAAACATACATTCAGTGTTCCAGAAGTGCCGTACAGTTCTGATTGCTAACTGTTTGAAGTACAATGCACACAGAGAAACCTTGTAAGCACGTCACAGACAGAGTGGTCTTAACCTTCTGTAAAAAAACCCTGAATATTACAACTAGTGAAAAGAAACAAAAAATAAAAATAGGATTTAAAAAATTAGTCCCAAACCTGTTGACAGAGCCACTTCCCATTTGACAGGCGTATCTTGAGAGGCTGATTCTGGATTACAGTCACATCTGGGGCTTCTAAAATCTTCTTCTGACACCCTGTGTAAATCACCTGGACAAATCTAGTAGCAGGGGTTTGGTTTTACGTGCCTAGACACCACGAGCATTTGAGGCGGCAGTGAAACAACCGCTATCAAACTATACAACAAAAGACTGCTCAAAGCAGAGCACTGGGCCACGCGGGATGAGTGCCTACGCAATCAGATCTTAGTACCAAGAACCACAGCGCCTCTCTAACCTCCATGTCCTTCCCTTTGTTGGGAAAATATACAACTGAAAGACACGGTCTTATATCGCTGCAGGCCCATAAAAGTAGTTTTAACATCATTGTTGTTCCTCTGAAAGAGATCCTAATGTAGAATATTTAGCTATCAATACTGTTCAGTTTGTTTTAACTAAATAAACATGCTTTGACAGTTTGATTCTGTATCATTACGTACATTGTACACACAGATGTTACAGTGAAAGGGGCTGAAACCTCATCTCTGCATCTGGAAAACACAAAACTGCCTGATCAGGAGAAAACAAACAACTTTGATCTTTTAAAGTAGCTATGGGACTGATACTCCTCAGACAAGAAGAAATAATTTTATAGGTTTTCTAGTTCACGTTATCTCAAGACTATATTCGGAGCAAACGGAACTCCTTGCTGAATCAGATCTTAGAAACACTTTGACAGATAGAAGAGCAGAGAAAATGGAGTAAGTTTCTCTGAAGCCTCAAAACACAATAAAAGAACATTAATACCAACATTCAACTATAGTGGAAGGAATCATAAATCTGATTAAAAAAAAAAGAAGAAATTATATGCTCTGAACTTGGAATACCTGGGAGGATATATAATGCTACATTCCAAGCCCCTTCTGTGGTTTCAAGGGCTGCCCTTTTGCCACCGCTCTTAATGGGAGTGGAATTGTGCCAAAGTTGTGACTATGACCTCCAGAAAATAAAACACAGAGCAGCAAGTGTTTATAAATCAGAAGCACTAGCAGGTCAGTCAAGATCACTCCTGCTAAGTGATTACACAAGAGACATGAAGATAGCACTTAGCTAACGAACCACACGTTCTCACATGTAGCACTAGAGGGTAAGAACTGGAGTCTTTATACTAGGTACAACACTTGTTCACTCTCACAGATAACCTTCATTTGTCAGAGTTCCCTGTTTATGGCCTCTCTCTCCTCATTATTAGCATGTGATTAACTTCCTGTGCTACCACAATTAATACTTTATGTTATATTTTCTGCTTAAATTAAGTGCATAGCAGATGCTGCTAAAAATACTGACAATTATCCTGTTGCTTATTTTAAGGAAGCTGGTTTTAGTGCTCCCTTAATACCTTTTAAAAATGATTCAACCTTTCTACTGAAACTTGAAAATACAAGCTGACATAGGTCCCCCTTCCCCATAGGAAGACATCCAGTACAAAAAAAATCTAAACCCACTCCTCATTATCCTAGTGAGTTTAATAATCTGATCTCTGCATACGAGTCAGGATTGTATCCACAGATAATATGTTCCCAAGAGAGTGAGAAGAGACAAAGGCTCGAAGGGCATCTCAGACTGAGACACACTGCGATGCACAGCACTGCTGCATCCCTGAGCTGCAGCAAAGCAGAATATTATAGTTTCGAGGGAGCTTTTAATTCAGATTTACAGTGGGTTTGTCTCACAGCTCTGTCACCTATGTGCTAATAACACCTTTTCTTTAAACCCACTGTGTTCCATCAATGTTTAGTACCTTCCACGTTAAGGCTGCAGTGAGTTTTACTTCAGATCACTGTATTGCAAGTATTAACTCTGGGCAATCAACAGCACTTTGCTCCAATCTTGTATAAGAAACAAACACTTTACAATACTGTAGAGTTTACCTAAATATATAAAAGCCTCTGCATGTTCTAAAAGAAAGGATCTAATGAGAAAAATGCAGTAATTCGAGTGACAAGATAACTCACAGAACGCTTAGGGAACTAGTAAGCCATCCACAATACTACCTCAAGGTAATAAAGGTAGTCAAGTCAGAGACGCGGGCAAACGGAGCCCAAGGTGAAATGCAGCAATCCTGGGAGGGGCCACATACCCCCACAAAGAAAATAACCAATGGCTGCATTTTGGGGAAACAAAGAATTTACCTCACAAGGGTAGAGCAATCAAGGCAAAGGAATATTGGACCCTCAGGACTGAGCTGCCTACTGCAACAAGCAGCAGCACACACCAGATTTATTACACCAGGTATGGAGCTAGCTAAGAGCATCTGTTACATTTGTGCCTGAATACGAATTTCCAGGCATATGGAATGAGCCATATGGATACGGCTCTTATTTCCAGACCTCTAATCTTTACTTGAGAGAAAAAGAAAGTGGACTGGTGTTTTATCGTTAGCCCTCCCCTCTCTGTTAACAGTCACCTGGTACTCTAAAGATAAGCTATAGATGCTTGTGATTGGCATTCCAAACTACTTTACCTTTTTTCTTTGGAAGAACAATATTGTACTATTTTTTACCTTAAAATGCATGCTCTTGCTTCCAGAAACTTTTTATTGCCATGCAAATTCAAAATCTGCCAATAATTTCATAGCTAAAAGCATCTAAGATGAAATCGCATAAAAGTAAGGTCAAACGGATCCCGAGAAGCAGAAGCCTTGTAAAGGAGAAATTACCATTAGGCTGAAACAGTACTGTAGTTGCTTTCTCCTTACAACTGTTGTACCTCTCGTTGCAATCCCATTACAGCTGCTGGGTTTCTAACTAAATCACCAACAATAGAAATGTGCAGAATTCCTCTATTTCAGAACTCCAGTCCATTTTTTAGTTGTACAAAGTTTAATGTGTCTGAATGCAATTGCTTCAACTAGAGCACTTAGCCGGCCAGCTGGTTAGAACACCCTTTTCTTGTAATAAAAAAAGTCTTTTTTTAATACTTTGTGTTGAGAACTTGCAAGAGATTTACAAATAGCTTTGCATTTAAAACTAGCTTTGCACCTGCAGATGTGTCCTGTAACTCCATATTACCAGTTCCTTTATTATACACTTTATGACACATCCACTCTTTACAGGGCGAAGTTACCTTTACAGGTCATGGAAGTGCCAGATTTTTTTCAGGCCCTGGAGGAAACAGCCAAATGCCCGGCACGTGTGAGCAGTGCTCCAGGCAAGCTGCAGCAAGTGCTGCTGCGTCACCAAGCAGGCAGGGGTATGAAAGGGGCAAAGAGGACCTGCAGAACAGGGCAATGCCCACAAGAAGCAAAGTTTCCTGTGTTTCCTTCCTACTCTGGAAGAAAACATTGTGTTGGGGTTTTTTACCTGAAAAAGATCTTTCAGGAAATAGACATAAGAATAGCTTTTGGGTCACGTAAAAGAACTCAGAGCAGAGATTTTGTTCGCATTTAATGTCTGCAGGAGGCTTGCCATGGTTCCAGCTGCTGTGTAGATAACCCCAGTGAAACAAGTGGCTAGCGCAGGATATGTAAGAAAGACCATGAAAAGAAAACAAATACATAACAATATTTCTCCTGTAGACCCATTTAATTTCCAGTAGTTTGTGGATCATGGTCTTCTTAGCTCAGAACTGGTACTCTTGTGTCTAACAGCTGTGAGGGACATTTCTTATTCTTAATTTCGTTGCTTCTCTTGCACTGTAAGGTCAGCCTTGGCTTATACCCTGTGCCTCCTTCCAGCACTTTAGTTTTACTATTATTACAGCTTCCCAGGAGGAGCTAACAGCAAAATATTTAATTCCTTTCCCTGCTGTTATTTTCTTGGCTAAAAAGCTCTATTCCTTCATCTTTCACTTACCTTCCTTGCTGTCTTTGATTCCCCTGTAATACCCTCATGTCTCTCTGGACAGGACCTCACGGAGCTTTTCAAGGAAAAATTTACAATGTGTGCCCTTCATCCCCCACTGCCCACTTTCTCTAACATGGGTATCCTTTCCC
>NW_010406594.1:0-1015 GCF_000710305.1 Buceros rhinoceros silvestris | reverse complement strand
CATCTCTTCTTTCCATGTTCCAGCCTGTTCTTCTCTCAGTGTTCCACCTCAGCTGTCTAAAAACCACGAATTAGCCTCAAAAGTCATCATTACTTTAAGCAAGCTTCTCCATATTCTACATCCTGAAATTCTGTACTCAAATATTTTATTATACAGCCATTAATATAATGAATTGAAAGTGAAAAGAAATCCTTAAAGAAAGCTGGAAGTCTGGACTCACCCATACTGGTTGACAACATCCCGCTCCTTCTCTTGCCTCAGGCATTTGTGGGTTTTTGGATTTTAAGTATCTGTCTTTTCAGTCTCTGCTGTCTGGGAGTGAAAATGGCAAGAGTTGAAGTACTCTCTCACCACCCTTTTGTTTGTTTATGTCCTTCAAACTGTAAACACTCCAGGGCAATGTAATCCTTCTAATCCCCAGGGGAACACTTGCATCAGAAGGAGCATTTTCTGTAACTGAGTCCCAAGGAATCTAAATATCCTCCAGGTTATTCCTCTCCTTCATGCAATGAAATGTGTGGGTTGCAATTTTTAATTAATGATGGAACTTCAATCTGGTGGTAATGCTTGGAGAAATTTTTTCAACAGTGGTTCCTCGTGCTTTGGTGCCTCCTGAAATCGCACGTGCTAGATCCTGTCTGAGGTTGCCCTATCTGTGGCTTTAATGGGCGAAAAGTTGAAGAAGAGGAGAAATGTGCCCCATAGCCTGACACATCTACAGGCTCTGCACGACTGACCGGGCTCACGTCTTTCCTACTAAGCGAGAGAGACAAGCCGCGCTTCTTCCAGGGGCTCGTCAGGTCCTCTGCGGACCTGTCCCCTCTGACCGGTGTCGCCGTTACGCGCACCGAGATCCCGCACCGAGCAAGCCCAGGGGCTCAGAGGACCCTTCTCTTCCCTAGGGCACACTCCCCTACCGCTCTCCACCACCGTCACCCACTGGGAGGGCCAAGAGGGCACAACGGGCCGGCGCTGGGCACCGGGCGGGACACTGCGCCCGCCCTGAGGGGAGGGG
>NW_010406593.1:0-9621 GCF_000710305.1 Buceros rhinoceros silvestris | reverse complement strand
GTATATCGGTCCCTCGACCCTTAACAAAAGGAAAACAATCTGAAAATTGGGAGGTCATGAGAGCTGTAGGTCTTGGTAGGAAAAACTTGCCTGGTTTAGGCGCTTCTGCCCAACCACCCAACAAGACTAAGGTGAAAGAGACTGTGTACAGACCAGACTTAAGCCTTACTCTGATTACTTTTTCCAAGGCAGATTTGTCATTTAACTGAGAAAATAGCACCCTTAGGAAGGCAAGCTTCCCTGGGAAGACGCTGTTGAATAGCACTGATCAGAAAGAGAAAATAACAAAAATCCAATGTTTCTCAGCAGGTGTTAGGAAGTTGGTATTGTTTCCCTTAGCTACTATATTGAGAAGAAAACTCTTGCATCAGTTTTTTTCACTTAGGTTTAAATCAGATAGGACTGTCTGCTCCCCTTCATTCCTAACCCCGTTGAACTGTAGCAGGACTTGTGATTAGGTTGAGGCTGTGTATTTTCCCGTAGTACATGAAAACTGCTATATTTAAGGACCATGTAGTCTTCAACAAAAAGATCTCTTCAAGTGGAGATTTCCTGTTGTAGTTCATAACTTAAGTTTGTTTTAGGCTGATACCAGCCTGTATTAGGCCCAGTTGTGCTCCAGTATTTACAAAGAGGAAAAGAAATTCACGTGTTGAGTGATGAGTTGTCTTGTTCTTTGATAAGGGGGCTCTAATGATGACAATATTTGTATGCCAATGCATTTACATCTAGCTTATAACTGCTGCAGCTGAAACATCCTCAGGATGGTGAAACAGAGGGTTGTCCGGAGAGGTGGTAGAAACCCCATCCCTGGAAACACTCAAGGTTAGGTTGGATGGGACTCTGAGAAACCTGATCTGGTTGAAGATGTCCTTGCTCATTTGAAGGGGTTGAACTAGATGACCTTTGAAGGCTTCTTCCAACCCAAACATTCTATGATTTGATGCTGTTTGAGTCCAGAATGTCAAACCGCTGTTATAATGAGGAATTAATACTATATAATGAGACTTCTGTCATGATATATTCAAAGAACTATGTTTCATTCATGGCTTGGCTTCGCGAACGAAGATCTGGGAAGGGCTTTTCCCACGCTCACTGCAAGCGATGAGTGCACCCTTCAGGCCTGCGCGGTGGATTTTTTAGGTGAGGCGCAGTGTGCGCGGAACTGGCTCCACCCTTTACACCTGAGGTTCACCTGCCAGGGCCCAGCGAGCTTGGACGGTGACAGCGAAGTCCTTGGGTTGTAGGTTTGGTTAGAGTGTTCTTCTCTTAGATGGAGCCTTACAGGGCTAAACGAGCTCCATCTGCCCGTGTTTGGAGTCAGAGTTGTCCTTCTCCTAGGATGGTTGCCCGAAGGCTAGTGAGCCCATCCTGCCTGTGGACACACTTTGTCTGACCCTTCAGCTGAGACCTGTCTGGCTTGGGAGACCCCACCAGAGGCACATGCCACCACCAGCACAGCTCTCAACCTCACAAGGGCACACAAGCTCCTTCCCCACGACAAGGGGGTGCCCATGAAAGATATTACTGCTGGTAATGTATAATCAATGGGTAACATGTTAAAGACGTTATTAATAAAGTGGCAATGGGCTAAAGAAATGAGATCATCACAATCATCTTGCATAAACTTGCTTTGTACTGTAAATTGTCTTTCACCAAACCACCTTCTCATTCCTAGATATTACATAAGTGGATTTAAGAAATAGTTAGCAATATGCTTTGTGGAAAAAATGTCCGGAGCATAAAGAAATGAACTATTGAGGGAGTCTTTTGTTAGGTTATGAAACTGGAATACACTTTTTTGTTGCATATGGCTGTTGTTTGCAAAAGCATTAACTAATTTATCTTCCCAGAGGAGGAAAGTATGATGAACTTTTTGTGACAAATTGAGAGTGTTCTGAAGAAATTAACATTTTTTAAATTTCTTGTTAAATTTTTCCTTGATTCATGTAAGAACCATAAAACAAATACTGTAATAACTATATAGAGAAGAAATACTATGACACTTTAGTTGAAGTTCATATCTGCTTGGATATTTTTTCTTATGGATACTAAAAAATCTAGAATAGAATATCTAGAATAAAATATAATGAGAATAACATTGGAATAGTTGACAAAGCTGGAAAAATGTGAAATAAGCAAACTATTCACCAATGTAATTTGCTAACATAGAAGTTAGGAAAACGTAACATCTTAATCACCTGTTTAAGCAACTAGAGGCCTAAATATCAGAGGTTTCCGTACACAGTAAAATTACTCAAGTTTCATGGAATATGTGCTGCCTCATATATTCTCTTGGCATTTATCTACCCTTTAGTTTGGTAATGTATCATTCAAGGTACTTTTACCACAGTAATTTTTACTATACTATTAACTGGTGTCTTTGTTTAAGCATAATTTTTCTGTTCTCTCAGCGATTTAAATGAAGTATCTTTGATAATAATGTTCTACTTTACTTTCACTCCAGCTCACACACACATTTTTTTGTTCAGTGGAATCTGTTTTGTTGATTGCATGTTATTTCTGCTTTCAGTAGTAGCTGCAGCACCTTCCAGTTCAGGTGCTGTGTTAATGGAATTAATATGCTTTCACCCTCATTCTCGAGTAATTAATAGAGTTGAACCTAACAGCAATTCTCAGGACAGGTATTATGTTTGTCTTTTACTGCCCTTTGTTAATGGCCCTTGTGCTGGCAAGAGTGCTCTTGTCCCAGACAAACTGAATCAATTTTTAAACATGTATTTGTGAAATGCTTTGTCAAATGCACGGTTTCAGTAGAGCACACAGTGGGCATTAATTCATTCTGCTCTAAGCCTGTCTCTGGAACAACTCCTGATAACAAGCCATGCCTATAGCTCGATAATGTGAGCAACCAGTGTTTCTGGAATGGAATACAGTGTTCCTGTACTATCAGGGGATCAGACTGCAGAAGGCAAGGTAGGAGCAGCAGAAGGAGGGTTGATTCAACTGTGATGTGTATCAGTTACTGAATGAAGGCAAAAGCGATGGTCAGATCATATTGTTGCAATAATGGTTTCCAGAAAGTCTCTCTTTCATCTGTCATCTTTGTTTTGAATAAAAACACAGGTCTGGTGGAAGAGAAATAGATTTGGCCTGTGATTTCCCAGAATCTTTCTCCCCCGCAAAAAAAAATTTTAGTGGTAAAGTAAGACAAGTTGATAAAACCTTTACTGGTTCTGGTTCTGTCTTTTCCTTCTTAATTTTTCAGTAATTTGAAAGTTTCAGAACTGTAAAAATAATTAATCAGCACTATCCATGGAAACTGTTCTTATCCAAAAACATCGAGCAAATATATTGCGGGCTTTAGGATCATTTGAACAGTTCTTAAAGGAAATTTTCAGATACACCGACAAAGATAATGGTGGATACTAACAGCATACTGAAGTAAGGAATGTCACTGTACAGGGAACAGGGAAGCTGCTAAAAAATTGTAATGCCATGTAACAAGTAAGTTGGAAGTGAGGGAGGAAAAACCATGATTAATGACGCTTAGAGATACTTTTTGCCAGGTAAACATAACCTTTAATTTATTTGTTTTATCATTATTGTCTATCAGATATTTTAATTTTTCAATTCACTGTATTTATTAGGACAGTTTATTTCTCAATAATAATAATGTAAAATACAATAGTTAAATCTCTGCTATTTTGAATAAATAACATCAAGCTACAGGGAATGTAAAGCGTAATTTCACTCCCCCAAAGTAAATGTTTAATTCTATCTGTATTGCCACATTTCTGAAAGACAGAATAAATGACTCTTGTTTTTTCCCAGTGAACTTGTTGTCAGATGCGAAAGACAAAATGTCAAACTTCATTGTTTCCATGGCATGAGCAGCATTTCAACTATGTTGTCACTGTTTATTCCGAACAGGCCTTTCCACAGGTCTGACTCATTACAGATTTGAATCGAATTATAAAGACACTGAGGCTAGTGGTTTACATAAATCAATATGAAAGGCTAGAAAACCTGTTTTTCTCAAAAGTGGTCACTAACGGTGATAGGTTAATAAGATAATGCTATTTCAATCTAATTTAGATGATATCTCTATACGTATGACAAGTTAATCCTGCTTTTTTTTTCCTCTGTAGAGTGATATGCTTCTACCTGTATCAGTTCTAAAGAAATCCCTGCTACCTGCTGGATATGGAAAGCTGTAATTTGTGAACATGTTTTCCAATGTACTATTAATGGGAAAATCACTGCATGGAATCTTTCATTTCTGAGTAGTGGGAGAAAACAGCTGTAAGGAAGGACCCTCATAAAAGACAAAAGATGCTTTATGCCATAACGGCTCTCTGTTTCAAAACAGTTAACGTTAAATAATTACATCAAAATAACAAATAAAACAGTATTTTGTAGTATCAGAACAAATTTTAATATCTTTGTTAAATGGCAACATGGTAACAAAGGACAAATGGAAAAAGCAAGATATAAACACGCTGGAGGATAAATATAAACTTTATTATAAATATACAGTGTAATGCGTTCAGGAAACTTGTAGTGTAGGTCTTTTTTATTGATACTAGCTTGTATACACATCTTCCGTACTCATATGCAGATACATACACACAGGAGAACCTTCAAGAAAGAGGCTCAGCTCAGAAGAAGAGATTTAATGCACCTTATCTAAGATCTGTAAAAAGCAGGAGGAAAAATGCCAAGAGCTTTTCATGCTGCCTATTTTCAATTAGTTTCTGTACAATTTTTAATGGGCAAGCTCTGTCTTTACAGATCTTTTCAACATTCCTCTATAAGACCTGACAATAGGTTTTAAATAACTCTAATTTGATGTTTATCAATGGATATATACTGGCTTAAAAAATAATTTCTAGTTCAGGGAGTAAATTCTTTTTAGTTGGATCAGAGGGTGACCAGTTCTGTGTAACTTGGGCTTTGTTAGTTATTTGAGCAGTCACTGTCAAGTCATTGTCAAGTCAACTACTGTCTTAGTTATCTAAAAGATGTGAAAGGTGGCAAATCCAGACAAAATATACTTCTTTTTTTTTTGAGGTGGATGTAGGTTTGTGTACTTGAAACTGGCTAATACCACTTTGTATGCAAATGTTTTGTGTATCATCTTCAGAAAGGCTGCTGAAGTAAGATTTTAATTTTTCTCTAGTGAAAAACAGTTAACGAGTTTCACCTGCAGGAAATCACTGGGAATTATGCAACAGTATTTTAAAGTGTTGGATTTGTGTGTTCAACAAGGATCAATGGGGAAATCTGACCTCTTTTAAGTAGTAATTTCAAGATACTGTCAATCTCAAGGAAGACTATAAAGGCTGCTTACAATAACCAACTCAGAAGGGACACCCACCTCATGGAGAACTAAGAGTAGGTGAAGGTGAATCCAACCCAATGAGTGGGATTCAGCTGCCATAACGTAGGTGCTATGAGAGATACTGTCTCCAGCCACAGTTACAAAAGTGCTCGCAGCTCCAATGAGTCCTGGGATATAGATTGAAACAGAATGGAAGGATAGGCTGTAGAAGTGTCTCTCTCGCATCTAGATCACACTCTGTCGTTAGGAATATAAACACCTTCCCCCTCATGGAAAAGATAATTGGGTAATTAGTAAGAAAAACAAAATCTAGTCAAACACTTGTGCTGGAAATGGGAGAGGAGTGTGAAGTATTCAGTACCTCTGTGCCTTGGACCACATGTCTCTGACTTCTGCTTTTGTATGACACTTCCCCCAGCCCCTTCAATAATATTTCTGGAGGCTGTAAATTAAACACTGCTGGTTTATCACTGGAAAAGTGAAACGATCTCTGATGTGTGTCGTACAGAAACAGTCCCTCTTGTGACTCATTAACATTTTTGCTTGTTTACTTCGCGATCCCACTAGAACCCGTTCTCCACGTGAATCTGCTGTAAATTATCAGTTTCTGAACCACTCAACCGTTAATGCATTAACGTGCTTTTTACTGATATTAATTGAGTGACTTCAGAAATATGAAACTATGGCAAACTTTGTGCATCTTTTGTCTCATATTTAGAAGAGAAATAGCATGCAAAAGCTGTCAAGCTTAAATTATATAACCATATTTTTATTTATGGACTTGATAAACTATATTTCATTCATATCTGTGGACAGCAATGTCTTTTCTTCTGTTAATGTCATGTTTGTAGAAGCCATACTGTGATACATAATTTATCTTAGGTCACATTACAACATGTAGTATGTTTTGCTACTGGTGTAACACAAAATAGGTGAGCTCAGGGAATAGAATCAAATGTATTTTTAGAACTCTAAAAATAAATTTGCACAGCCTATCAGCAGATGGACCTGATATCTCTGCTTTCAAAGATAAGAGTATTTTTTTGGTTTTGTTTAACTTCAGCACTTGACCATCTTACTACAGATCCATCTCTTTCTTGCTCCTTGGAATTCTTATCAGCATCCCCTAACATTTACTCTTTTGCTCATAATATTTGCTTGTTTCTGTACTCAGGTATATCACTTTTTTCTCCCATGACTGAAGTCTCAAAAAAGGAATCAGTGAGAGAATATGGAAATACTATTTCTATGCAATCTGAGTCACTGGAACATTAGGGACAGGAAAAGTGAAGATTTTTCCAAATAATATTCAGTAACACATCTCAGTCTTTTGAAAATTGCTTAAACCGTAATCCTGTAGCAACACATACCATATGTTTACAAGTATAGTATTTTTGGTAAAGGTGATTTTGGTGACATATTTTCATAAGATGAAAACAATTACTTAATTTCTAAGCAACTCTATAATTCAAACATTTTTGGAAAATGAGGATTTGACTAGTGAATTGAAACATCATTAAACATAACAGGAAACAGTGTTTATTTGTAACACTTAAAACTTCTCCATCAATCTGATTTTGAAATTTTTTTAAATCATTTTATGACTATTGTAACTTTCCTGGCTATTTCACAGCATTTCTGTATTGGTGATTTCAAACTGCCTGATGGGTAATACAGTGAGGAAATGCTTTGAAAAGATGATTAAATGCTCCCAGCAGTAGTGAAAAAAGCTATCTTTTAATAACTTTAAAGACAAAACTGAGTTAAACTGCTCCAGTTAATGCAATGTCATGTGACAGTGTTAAGAGGAAGTAAACCATTACTACAAAGTAATGTAAAATACTATGTAGCAAACTAAAATTTGAAAATATTTTCCTCAAATGTAAAAATTGCTGAAAAACTTATTTTTTTTCTCACCGTACAATGACATATTCAGGACAAGAAACCTTTATTTCATATCTCATATACACAATCCTTAGAAAGCAAAACACACTTCTTCCAGACCCTGCTAAACAAGTGGATTTACCAGTTTTTGCCTCTGCTTGTTCATGGAGGGGCACTTGCAGAATTCTTTTCCTCAAATGTAAAAATTGCTGAAAAACTTTTTTTTCTCACCGTACAATGCCATATTCAGGACAAGAAACCTTTATTTCGTTTCCTCAAATGTAAAAATTGCTGAAAAACTTATTTTTTTTCTCACCGTACAATGACATATTCAGGACAAGAAACCTTTATTTCATATCTCATATACACAATCCTTAGAAAGCAAAACACACTTCTTCCAGACCCTGCTAAACAAGTGGATTTACCAGTTTTTGCCTCTGCTTGTTCATGGAGGGGCACTTGCAGAATTCTGCTTTATTTCCATTAAAAAGCCAAAATTCTGTTGATTCTTTGGAGGTTAATGTGCCTATGCACAACAAAAATACCACAATACTTCTTTGTGTCTGAAATGTTTGTTGAAAGGAAAAATATTTCACTAAAAATAGCAGCCGACTCCTTTAAATAGTTGTAACATGTTTCTCACAATAGAAGTCTAAAAAGCATTTCAGTAGCCCAAAGAATGACTATAAAGAGCAATTACAAAAATAATTCCATTTGTGAGAAGGATTATTCTGCAGACAGTTCATACAGTTCGTGCTAGTCATCTAATGGTATTTGGTATCCTGCATCTCTTCTGCTATATGTGTATATATGTGTGAGTGTATATATATAAATTAAACTTAGTTATGACTTATCTTTTCCTCTCAAATCAGATAACACACTTCATAAAAATTGTTTCAGGTTACTGAAGGATTCTATCTATGAGAATCTTTAAAGAAGGAAGAGAAATGTGAAAAAAGTTTTTGAACTTGCTTAAGTCACTCATCTACTAACTCCTGAGCATTTAAATATTGGGCATCAGATATAAAAATTCATCCTTAAGCTGGTGATGATAATTTTTACAGTTTGCTTTTGGAAAAGATTCTGCTTAGGCATCCAGATGCCCAAAATTCACTTTAACAGAGGTCATGGCATTCAGCAGCATTCATTTTTGTTTATCCATTTGCAGGATCCAAGTTTTAGTCTTTATGTGCTTTTGTGATTGTAAATAAACTTTTGGCCTCTTTTTCAAGTCCAAAATCACGAGAATGAGTGCTCTTACTGTTTAAGAGAGAAACTGATCTTTCACGATGTGTTGCTGTAACTTTAAACTTCTGTGAGTAATTTCAATAAAGTTTTTGTTTTGTGGTATTTTTGGAAAGAGGAAAAGGAAGTTATTCATTCTGAAGATTTATATAGGCTTTAAGTCTGAGAATCCTTTTTTCTTCAGAAAAAAAATTATCATGCATACTACGTGATTCTCATTTGCTAAATCCTGCAGGGCTTGCTTTGTTGCATTTAAATTAGCCAGCGGGTCATAGCAGGGTGAGTTAAATTAGATAACTGGGAGTTGACTCTGAAGGAACATCTTGTTAGCACGTGCTGATATCTGATTTTGAAGATGTGCTAGGTATTACTTGCCCAGCAAAAGCAAGCAGAAGGTGAACTGGCTGTATAACACCAGTCCAGTGAGGTGCACCAGTATCGTGGAAGGAAGCATAGGATTAAGTAAGAGAGCGAGTTGGAAGTTACAAGCTGGGACTATAGAGTAGACAAGAAAACCTGAGTACTGACCATGACTTAATCATTTTTCTCAAGAAATTAGTTGGATAAAACCAGATGATCTAAAGTCATGGTCTAACTTCTATTTCATATCTAGCAGAAAAATAGAGGTGTATGATAGTTTCAGGCTTGCTTTTGTTTTCTAGATCTTGCAGACAGAAAATTTCTGTCTATATGGTAGCCTATCTTCCATCCAAGTTGAAATTACGATATAGGACGTATAACCGTATGTACACGGTTAGGGCCATAACCATATACCTGCTGCTTAGGGCATGTGTATAACCATATGTATATGGTATAACTTGACCTGCTGGTACAGGGCATTGTTTGAACAGTGAAAGACAAGGGCTTAGAATTCAGTATATAGTCAAATCTGTTTTCTGCTTTATAGGCAAGTGCTTTAATATGTTTTTTATTCGAAAAATTTTAGTAACTACATGATCACAAGCAGTATATTTCATTGCAGGTGTCATTTGATGTAAGCCGTGCTTTGAGCTTCCACCAAGAGCCTTCTGACCTCAGTGAATTTAGGCACTTTTCTGTTTCATCTGTACATGTTGAGGGATTGTAGCATGAGCTTACACTGCAGTATTTCTCTGCGTGTTGTATGCCTACAGTTCCTGGAAAACTGCTTGGCTTTCCATGGAATTTTCAAATGGTTCCCGGTAACT
>NW_010406592.1:24764-29032 GCF_000710305.1 Buceros rhinoceros silvestris | reverse complement strand
GGACTGTCGGGAGCGTCTCAGGAGTTTGTCCCAGCACAGACACAGGCTGGGCGGCGAGCGGGCGTGGGGCTGTTGGTGGATGAGGAACTGAGTTTGAGCCGACAGGAGCATCCCGGGCCGCATCGGGAGAGATGCGGCAGTAGGTGGAGGCCAAGTGCAAAGTCCTGCACTGGGTGGGGGCAACACCCAGTATCAGGCTGGGGATGAAGGGCTGGAGAGCAGCCCTGCAGAGGGGGTGCTGGTGGGTGAAAAGCTGCACAGGAGCTGGCAACATGCACTCACAGCCCAGAGGCCACTTATGGGCTGGGCTCATCCCCAGCAGCGGGGGCAGCAGGTTCAGGGAAGGGATCCTGCCCCTCTGCTCTGCTCTGCTCTGCTCTGCTCTGCTCTGCTCTGCTCTGGTGAGACCCCGACCTGCAGAACTGTGTTCAGCTCTGGGGACCCCGACAGAAGAAAGACAAGGACCTGCTTGAGCCCCGCTGGCAGAGGAGGGCCCTGGGGGAGCTGGAGCAGCTCCGCTGGGAGGACAGGCTGGGAGAGCTGGGGTTGTTCAGCCTGGAGAAGAGAAGGCTCTGGGGAGACCTTATTGCA
Organism: Buceros rhinoceros silvestris; assembly: GCF_000710305.1. Lineage (NCBI taxonomy): Eukaryota > Metazoa > Chordata > Aves > Bucerotiformes > Bucerotidae > Buceros > Buceros rhinoceros. The sequence continues at coordinate 28,441 of NW_010406592.1, read as the reverse complement.
GCCTTCTAGGACTTTAAGAGAACCTACAGGAAAGATGGGGAAGGACTCTTCATCAGGGAGTGTCGTGATAAGACGAGGGGTAATGGTTTCAAACTGAAAGAGGGAAGACTTAGATCAGATATGAGGAAGAAATTATTTAGTATGAGAGTGGTGAGCACAGGAGCTGCTTGCCCAGAGAAGCTGTGGATGCCCCCTCCCGGGAAGTGTTCAAGGTCAGGTTGGATGGGGCTTTGAGCAACCTGGTCTAGTGGAAGGTGTCCCTGCCCATGGCAGGGGGGTTGGAACTAGATGGTCTTCAAGGTCCCTTCCAACCCAAACCATTCTGTGATACTGTGATTAAATTAGTGAGTATTTATTATGTTAAATAAGCGAAAGGCACGACTGGAGAGTTTTTCCCTGCTCTCCCTCGAGCGCTCCCCCTCGCACACAGCTCAGGGTCCCCACTGTCTCCCCCAGAGGATGAAACAGGCAGAGCCCTGTTGGACTGCCCTCGATGGTCATCGTGTCAGTGCAAAAAAGCTCTCTGTCCTTCTCAGCAGGCACGAGGAAATGCACGGGGTTCCCCCAAACAAGCCCCCCAGGTTTGGGGCGTGAGTCAGCCTGTGCTAGAGCAGCACATCACCTTGTCGGACCATGACTGAGGTCTGGAATCACTTGACTAAAAGGACTTCAATTAGACCTTGACAGCCACTTGGAGATGTCCCTGGGTCACCCAGTGTGTGTTCACAGGAAAGGCCAGGAAAGCTGTGAGTGCAACCAGGTTTGCTCTTGCTGGTGCATCCATCTGGCCCAGTAGCCAGCAGGTTTGGTGGAGGGGAGCAGGACTGGTACCCCAGGTCATAGGCAGGAAAAACAAAGCAAAACACAGCAAGGACACTTGCTGACAGTGGCTTTAGCAGCAGGTCAGGGACAAGAACAGGTCTGGAGACCAGCACTGGAGCTGCCGCCACAGCCCGACTCCCTGGTGAAGGTGATGGCTCATTTTAGCTACACTTTACCTAAAGGTGTGTTTTTAAAGCAAATCGGTGAACAGAATTTGCTTCTGCACACACTTACACCATTTAAAAGCAGGTTTTGTCACGGCTTTGGCTACGGATCCATCTGTGGAGGAACAGCCCCAGGCATGAACTGCCCGAGTTACCCTACATGAGGGATTGCACCTGTACAGGAGTGGAACTTCTGGGGGGGAGGGTGGGGGGATCCCAGACTGGACCTACCCAACCGTAGGGTGCTGGACCCCACATTCTATTCCAGCCCGACCACAAGAAACACCCAATTGTACACAGACACCTTTAACCAGACACAATTCAACCAAAATCCAGATCTGCTTCAGACCATTCATCTCCTCAGCCAACGTCCTCTCCTACCCAGGCTGAGTTTCACACCCACGAGGTACACACAGGCTGCTGCTAGAGCTTCAGGGTGGGAATTACTTCATCCCCCCAACCCTGGCGTGCATTCCCCTGCAGGGAGATGCTCGGCAGCGGCTCTCTTCTCCCAGCAGCACTGCCCAGGAGCAGGGGAGGTTCTCCACACCCAGGCAGCTCTAGAGGAGCTCTGGGGAGGCAGGAGACTGATTTTGCTTTCAGCCTGGCTTGGATATAAGAGTCAGTGGACGAGAAGAATCACACATAGGTGTGTTACACACAGTGCTCTTTTGATGAGGGAGGTGTTTTCAAAATCATTGTCCGAAAGGACAATGGAGAAGGTAATTTTCTTTCAGAGGAAAAAAAACCTTCTCTGTTGACTTACGCTCATTCAAGTCCTAAATACAAGCAGCTGCCCACATTGCCCAGATGCATGTGATGACCAGCCCAAGTCATTCCAGCTGAGCCAGGTGTGGGGGAGTGGGGATGCTCCTCAAGCCAGGAAGGCAACTGCGGTGCCTGGGTGGCTGTTGGCATAAAACAAACCCACTGAGCCTGGCTGGGTGCTGCTTGTTTGTTTTCCTTTTGCTTGCTGTGCCTTAGGGGCTTTCTTTGCCTTCTTTTGGTGGAAGAAAAGGGCTCAGAGCAATGCTGGGGAGCTGTTCTTCAGGGTGTGAAGAAAGGACTTGGATGTGCTTTGACTGGTAGGAAAATCTTTTGATGGGTTTTTTTCCCTGAAGCTGGTCATCCTTTGCTGGAGTGCTCTGCCCTGCTGATGGTCTAGAATGTTCCTTTAGTGCACATGGTGCATTGTTACCTGGGATCGTGTAGCCCTTACTAAAAGGCCAATTTTTTCTCCCCAGACATCTTGGGGCGGGAGATTCCCTGGTGACTAGCTCTTTATTAGGGTTAGGAGGGAATGTTACTCTGAGTTGGGGTCCCGCTCAGCGGTGTGATTCCCTGGGCCACCTGCAGAGCTGAGCTGTTCCACCCCATATCCCCCTGTGGAGGAGGGCTTGGGGGCATAAGTGGGCTGGTGGGATTCAATCCTGCTAAGCCAAAAGCAAAGACAATTTCCTCCAAGCCCTCCTGCTCACTGAGAGGGAGTTATCCACCGCTGGAGGTTGTTGGGTTGCTGCAGTCCGCAGCAGAAATGTCCATTCAGGAGCAGAGATATCTTACGTGCCCTTGGAAGTGATGGTACCCATACAGGGGGACGATGTCAGAGGGCTGTGTGGGCAGGGGGGAGAGAGCCACCACGTTGCTTTTCACAGGCAGATTGGTGCTAAGAGGCCCTGAGGACATCAAAGCCATCTCAGTTTGGGGTCTGTAGAACCTCTGATGTAGCACGGGCTTATTTTTGAGCAAACTGCCTGAGTGCATCCTCAGATAAAGGGCATAGAAACTGCAGATGGCCTGGGGGGGTGATAGTTATCATTGGCCAAGTGCTGTACGTGTGGTTTTTTGGCAGCCAGGCTCCATCGGTGGTGGAGTAGCTTCACTCTGACCGCAAGAGTTTCTCTCTCCTGTGTTGAAGACGATAACCTTGTGCAGTGGTGAGATCATCTCCCTTGAGATGAAACCTCGCCAGTGAGGGAGCAAACCTGAGCTGCTGAATTTCACTCCTCAGACATCTGAGATGTTAAACGGAGCAATTCAGAAACGCATTCAACCACCTCCGAGATGCGGTTTGTCTCCACACAAGTGACACAAATACAAACTGCATGTGGAGCGTAAATATGATTTTGGCTTCCTAGCAAAAGGGCGTCAGCTTGCTCTGGCATTACAGTCAAGGGCAAACCAGAAACCTTCCTACATACTGTGAGTCTTGCTGGTGATAGGAAACTTTCTCTGTCTTGTTATTCTCTCATTTGGATGGAAGCAGAGTTTACCCCTGACTTTTGGTTCGTGTAATGCTTGCTGATAGCCGGGGGTCAAATGTTTTCCTTTTGATTTAAATACTTTACTGTCAATGCGGTCATTCTTGTCACTCCTTTCTCGCTAACTTTGTTACCTCCTTTCAAAGGACTGCGGTTCTCTGACCCTGAACAGGGTGTGAGGAAAATGCTGTTATTCCAAGGACCTGGTTGAGAGCTTGTGCTGAAGTGTTTAAAGTTCAAACAGCATCTGTCCTTCCTTCCTTCAGGAGGTGACACTGCTGACCCTCCTTTTTTTAAAAAAGAGAGAAAGAAAAAATCTTTTGAAAGCAACATGTTACAATATTTCATTCTTTTATAAAGATCTCAGGGGTTCAGCTGGCTGGAGGGAGGATTCGGTGTTGTGCGTGTGGTATGTGTGTTAAGAAAGAGT
>NW_010406592.1:0-24683 GCF_000710305.1 Buceros rhinoceros silvestris | reverse complement strand
AAAGAGTGTGTGGGGGTTTATTTATGGAGCTGGGAGTTGATTGTCTCGGATCACTGGTGTGAGCGGTGAGAGCACAAGCTCGGCAGGGCTGTGCAGGAGGTGCTGGTTGGGAGCTTTTTGCTGGGGGGGTGCTAGTGGCCAAAGGACAAGACAAGTAGCTTGGGCTAGGCAGCACCTCAGTGGGAGAGGCCCCCAGGACAGGGTGTTTTGAGTCTGGCAGGGGAGCCAGACCTAAGATGTGCTTATAGATGTGCTCGATGCCTTTGTTTCCTACATGTGTAAGACACGACAACAGATGGAGTCCCTTAAAATTCCCTTCCTTTGTATGATTTTTCAGCCTGGAGCCTCTTGGTCAGTCCCAGTTTGCTGTTACAAGCCCACAGGCATTGATGACTTTATTCCTGACTTCCATTCAGTGAAGTTGCAGTTGGGTTCCTGTTTCTCTCATCACGCTTATATTTCCTTTATCACTTGCTTCTGCAGAAACCTTGATGCTCAGGAGCATTTCCCGTCCTTTCCTGCCTTTTCTCCATTACTCCTGTAATTCTTTGTGTTGACTTGACTTTGAGCTTGCCATGCGGCAACAAATCATCGCATGGAAACTGCTGCAAACAAGTAAGGCCCTTTGAGAAACGCCTCTTAAAAAGAGCGACAATGGAGCAGGATATTCAGAACAATCTGGTACGTGCACCAGCTCTGCTGATGTAGAGTGCAACTTGGAAGCAGAAGACATGAAGAGGAAAGAAGGGGACAGGACTCTGCAAGTGGCAGGGGGGGATGCTGCCCACTTGAGTGGGCTGGGGAGGGAGAAGAGGCTGCAGAGCTGTACCCAGGGGCAGCGCTCTGGGTACGGGGCAGGTGCAGAAAGCCCGGGAGATGGTGAGTCGAGCCTGCAGTAGTAGCAGAGCTACGTGCTCATCTCATGCAAGAGTGTTTGTGGGTGTGTGCATTCATGGGACAGTGACGAAAATTAGGAAAGAAGCTTAAAAAAAAGTAACTGAAGGGCCATAGCTTTATGGCACCTTCACTGGCAAATGCCACATCCCAGGAAGCTGCCTGGACTCTGCCATGTGCTGCAGAAGAGTGGCACTGCTGGGCATGGGGCACCCAGCTCCAGCCTGACCCAGGGGCTAGAGTCAGCGTGGAGGACGAGCTTGGCACCTGGGAACAAAGGCCGTGAAAACATCAGCTGGTGACCTCAGCCCTGCCCCAGGGTGTCAGCTGGGGGGAGGTGAATCCTGAATCCCTCTTTCCATGCACCATGGAGCAAGGAAGCTGTGACAGACCAGATGGCTCTTACCAAAGAGCCCTGTGGCATTGCCCAGGACATGGCTACTGTGGTTTGGAGATGCCCCTCTCCCTCTGTGGCACTGCTGACAGGTACAGCAGATGCCAGCCCTCTCGGATGGGGCGCGTAAAGGCGGGCTCCCTTGCTCTCTGCTGTGTGCACCCACTGAAGCTGGAAGGGGAGAATAGCCCCCTCCACGCAGGTCCTGGGCATACCAGAAGACACAGCCTCCTCATTTCCTTACACCCCAGCAATATCTGTGTCCACAACAGCTTCGGCCAGAAATACACCTTGGCTGGTGGTCAGGCGTGAGCACTGAATAGCTGCCATTGGATGCTCACCCACCCTTGGGGATGCTCGAAGCCTGGGGCTGCCATGTGGAAGGGCGCATCTTCCTCCCCAGGTCTCAGCCTGAGGGACAATGTCCCCTGTCAGTCTGGCCTCCTGCTGATGATACCCATGCCTGACCAGATAAACATGAACATCATCCAAACCAGTCCAACAGGGCATGTCAGGCACCATTGTGGGCCTCCCAACCTCTTTCCCAGTCCCTTTTCCTTTGCAGGGAGCAATTCTTCGAAAATATTTTCAGCAGTACATGAAGGGTGAGGGCAGGAGTCCTCTCTGTGATGTCCCTCTGAGATATCCTGGCCAGGCGATAGCAGCAAATTGCTGGTAAAAGGCAGCATCATCGCTTTGGTGTATTCTGCTGTACATTTTTCTTCTATCCTTCTAGTGCAAGTTTTCAGCTGTTCGTATTCTGATCACACAGGAGGAGCTATTTTCTGCAGCCATGCCTTTCTGTGTCAGCTGCGCTCATGCAACTCTGGCCCGTATTTTGCTCATCATAAAAAAGGCGGAGGAGAAGGTGGTTCTCCGTTTGGGCTGTATATGAATGAGCTTGAAGTGCAGTGAGTGAGGTTTTTTGTTTGAAATTATTTTTTTCCACAGAAAAGCCTTGTTCTTTGGCTTATAACGTCTCCACAGTTTGCACTTGCAGAAATTCAGGCCCAGCAGCCACCTGCCCCTCACAGGGATGGCAGTCATCCACCTTTCCTTATCTTCTGCTTGTCTGCACGCTGAGAGCATCACAAGCCCATTTACAGATGGATATCAAATCTGCGTCGCTTGGTTTGTACAGGAAGCTTAAGAGATGTGTAAAATACCGCTGCAGAAAACAATCGCGCAGTTCCTTACTCCTGCCTGAGATAAAGGCGTGAAAGATATGAAAACTAAAAACAATGAAAGGAAATACCATAATGCAGGGTCCTATTGATCTGCGGGATTGGCGGCTGCTGCTGCTTTAGATGTCGGCATCGCAAGTAACATTTGTAATTGTACTAACTAGAATTAAAATAACTATGGGATGGAAACAAACTAAAACACGAGCTCCGTAGGCTTAAAGCTTTCTAAGCCTTACGTGTTGGCTGGTGGGGTCTGGAGGAAAGGCTTTCTGCCATCCATGCGTGTGACTGCAGCGCCCAGTTACACGTGCTATGAATGTTTTATGCCTGGCTCTAGAGTTGCTTATAACATCTCCTCGGAAAGGCTCAGAGCTGCCGACTTTGGAGGCAGGCTGCCTATGCCAGGGGCTCAGCCAGCTCCCTCCCAGCCCAGCACTGGTAGGATCTCAAGCCTGCGATAAAATTGAAAGATAGTCCTAAGTAACTGATTAATTTTAATTATGGTGTGTGTCCAGGTTAGAGCTAGAACAGAACTCATTTTGCTCAATGGTGTTGGTTTTCAGCTCAGTCTCTGCGAAGTGATGGCACTTTCTGTAGTCAACAGCATGTTTTTGCAGACAGCGTCTTGATGTTCACAGCTACTACCAGGGGCTGGTCTGCAGAAAGGCTCTGGCTTATACTTGCTCCTGTGGAGACCAAGATCACCGCTAAACCCTGTGTGCCATGGTGGGGGTGCAGTAAGTTGGAGGCTGCACCTGCAGGGAGGAGCAGTCAGGACAGGTGACCCTGAACTGACCAACAAGGTGTTCCATGCCATAGACATCACATTTGGTACAAAGCTGAGGGGTCACAGGGGTCAAGCTCCCCTCTCCAATGGCCTGTGTCTGAGGAGGACTCTGTCTGTTCTGCCTTCAATCCTAGTCTCTGCATTCCTAAACCCAGTTCCAGAATCCAGCTCTTGAATCTGGATCTTGTCTGCTGCTGAGCCCACGCTGGGACTGGCCCACAGCAACAGTGGTGTCAGTGACATAATTGCCCTCAGGGTGGTTGGGTTAGATGTTGGTTTATGTTTACATTTGTGTCTATTTCATTTTATTGTTATTATTTTTGTTAAAACAGTTTTAGTTTTCTTTTTCAATCCATAATTCTCCCTCCCTTATTCCCTTTCTCCTCCCCCTTGGGAAGGGAGAGGAGTTAACAGAGAGCATCTGCCACTGGTCTAGTGGCCAGCCCAGCCCTAACCTGTGGCAGGTGTGTTACAGAGCTGTAGTTGAAAGCATGTTCCTTAATTTCAAGTCCTGGTTAATACATTGCTGCAATAACTAGCCCAGCAAACCCAGATGACAGGTATCAGCAGGCAGAGAGAGTGCGAGAGCTGGGGGATGGGCAATAGGAGGGAGACAGCTCAGCTTTTTTCTGTGTGTTCATACCAGCACTGTGGATGATGCTATAACTACTTTTATTTCTTCTTTTATCCAGAGCACAGAGTTGGTCAGGCTCTTCAGGAGCTGTGGGGTGGGCTCCTGGCCTCTCCACCCCCACAGAGCTTCCTGGCTACCCATGTCCAGACACGGGTACGGAGGCACCTCGCTGCCTGCTTGCACTCAGGTCAGATAAGTACTTGGGGACATTTGTGCCAAGCAATAGATAACTGCTTAAATGATTTCTGCCCTGTATGCAGCCAGAGTTTCCATTGCATTTCAGACCCAAAATAATTAAAAAAAAAAAACCCAACACAAAATAATTAAAAATAAACCCCAGGGAGTACAGGAACCAGAGATTTGATTCTTGGAAAGTTTTGACCATTTCTGACTTGCATTAAAGCTGATCAATGGAGGCTCAGGATGCATCATCCATCATAAGAGAAACCCAGCTCACAGGAATAGCTTCTTTTTCTGGTGATGTGCTGCTTCAACAGGCAGGCCTTGGCAACCACACAGGGATTTAAATACATGCAAAGGCCAGCCTCCAAGGATATTCCCTCTCTGAAGTGATGCTTTCACAGTCATGAATGAGAACAAGGCAGTTCAGAAAAGACTGATGCCTCTTCCCTCCCCTAGCAGCTCCTGTATCCCTGGACCTTACCAAGCAGAGCCACTAACTGGGTCTGCAGGTCTTCTCTTCATGCCAACAATGTGCAGGGAGAGCAGGTGAGAGCTGTGACTCAAGCAATGGGCTGTCATACGGGCAGGGAAGTGGGGGCTTCAGTTATCCATAGGACTATGGATAGTGGAGGAAGGAAAGAAGCTCAGAATTTCTCTTTTGGGTTTTCAGCTGTGCATCTAGGAGCAGGCACTTGCACGGCTCTGGTTTTGTTTCCACCAGCCCAATACTGCACGATGGAAGCGGTCCTGTGAGAGCCAGGTAAGAGGACTTTCCTTCCAGTTCTCATGTCTCACTAGGTTGCCATAACACCTTGTTTTTCTGTGTTGACTTGCTTTTCTAAAGAGGGCCCCGAAGGCGGGTGAACAAAAGCCTTTGCCCGCTCTGCCTCCCTTTCCCTTTTGCGTGATGCTTCCTTTGAATGAGGCTCTAGTATCAGCCCACCGGGAGTTTGCAGGCTCCGTAGTGCAGTGTCTGAGTCACACTCTAAAAATAGCCGGGAAAATGTCAGCGCAGCCAAAGTCATTGGCTGATTAACAATGAGGTTTCACAGTTCCAGCTACCTCCAGATACACTCCTGATCTTGAATATAGATCTGAGCTTTTAAAAAGTAAAATAAATAAAAAAGGAATTATAGATAGGGACTTTATAATTAAAGAAAAAGAAATAAAAGTTAGTGGTAATGCAGAAAGAGCTTTCCCCACCCTCACCAGGAAGGTACGTGATTAACACAGTGATTAGGTAGCAAAGGGCTAGAGGTACCATCTGGCTGGAGGTGCAGCATGTCCCCTCTAGCAAGAAGAACGAGAAATTAACTGTACAGGACTGAGGATGAAGCAAATCTTGTCCTTGGAGGCAATGCAGAACTGTGGCTGTAGTGTCCCATAGGAGTGGGAGACGGTCTGAGATGGGCTGTGGACAAGCAGGACAGGCTCTGCGACGTGGTGGAGGAGCAGCCTCAGTGCCCATTCCCAGCCTCGGGAGCCAGCCAGGCACAGGCATGTTGGAAGTCCCCTGTCAGGATGAGGGGGCAGCTCTGCTTTACAAAGACTGACCCAGTGAAAGTGTCTCTCTAGCACTGGTGTGCTGTGTTATCGCGGTGCCCACAGGTGAGCGGCAGGTCTCTGAGCTGTGCGTAGCACAGGAGCTTGGCCGGAGGTGCTGGTGGAGGCAGGAGAGAACACCCCAGCACCAGGAACATCTGTCAGCTGCAAGGGCATACCTGAAAGAGCACCTGGCAACAGCTCCTTCAAGAGCCTTGGAAAATAAATAAGATGAAACTAATAGTTCTGAAAGCTCATGTGGCACCAGTGCAGGGGCTGCCACGCTGCAGCAGCACCTGGTGATGGCCGTGTGTCCCTTGGCTCACAGTCCAGATGTGGTATGGACAGAGACCCTGGGGAAAGGAGCTGAAATACTTCGTCTGGAGAAACAAGGGAAGGAATCAACAGTGAGTGGATTGGGCAGCGGGGCCTGACAGCTGTTGCCAGACAGTGAATGCTTTGCTGGCTGAGTTACCTGTTCCAGTACTAATGCTGGGAAAATCTTTGCTCCTGGTTGCTGACTTCTTATGTGGGGGCTCGACCAAAGGCTGCTGCCTGCACAGTCAAGGGGAGGAGAGGAGAGATGCTCAGACATAATGAAGCTGTCAGAAACGGCAAGGACAAGGGTGTGACAATGACACCCTCCACGGTCTGCTTTGTGCGCTGGGGAGGGAGCATTATTTTACTGCAGCTTTGGCAATCCCATCACAGCCCCCTGTGAGCTCATCACCAGTTCAGTGTCCAGGCTAGTTATACTGGGGGTCAGGACCACAGTGACACCACCAGTATGAACGGGCACAGTGCCCCTGCGTGCAGCCCTTAAGTCATCCTGCCAAGTAAAGGAGCTTTTCTACAGCTGATTTCCAGGCAGTGAATGTGTTAACTTACACACGAAGCTGTCTGCCTAGGGTGAATAGCTAAACAAAATTGTCATTAATGGCGAGGAAGGGAGGAGGGAAGCTTTTAAACTGATATTTGAGAAGCTTTCCTTCAGAAGAGGAAGGAGATGCAACTCCCAGCCAGACCTCATCATGCTTGATGTAGCGCAGCAGGGTGCTCTCTGCAGGTGCGTGCTACAAATAGCTTTTTCCACCTCAGGAGTCCTCACCTTCCCCCCGCTGCCCCCATCACAGCTCTTGCAGGTCTGTGAGGGTGAAACCGCATGAAAGAAACAGTGCTGCAGTGGGGTCAGTGAGAGGCCCTGGTGCCTCCATGGTGTGGATGTGCCTCTGTACCCAGCCAAGCAGATGCTGGTGGGAGAGCTGCTGACACCCCCCGTGCCACTCCCAGTGCTTGTCCTTTAAAGATGGACCCATGGCATTGCCTGACTGAGCCAGTGGGTGGGAGAGCTGGACTGTACCCATCAGGGAGGGGGTCACATTTGCCCCACCATGGTGTGCCAGGTGTGTCTTGAAAAGGTCACCACAGCCAGGGTGCGAGTGCCAGCCCATCCATTGAGCTGATGGCTCTGCAGGGACAGGAGCTTCTCGTTCCTCCTGAGCTCACTGTCTTGCTCTCTTAAATTTAAGGTCACTGACACACGGAGGACTTACCTTCTTGCTTGCTGAGCCTCACGGATGAACCAGCCTCCAAAGCTGCTTGGTGTGTGAAACAGTGAGGATTTGCAACTTGCTCTCCTGGCTCCCTCCTTTGCCAGGTAAAGGTTTCCGTTTCTTCTAGAGGAAGCCTGGCTCCTCTCCAAAAGCACCTCCTTCCTGGTGCACTGCCAAAAGCTTTGCGTGCCCCAGTGAGGGAAGGTGGCAGAGCCTGGCTGACGCTGTTCTGGGATTTTCAGTCTGTACCCCTTGTTCACACAGAAAGGCGTGTTTTCATTATAAGTGAAGTGGCCCCCCTCTTCCAGCTCCTAACCAGGCCTGGCTGCTGCCGGAGGTTGAAGAGAGGTGAGAGGGCGAGAGAGCAGCAATGTGCTTGACGAAGGGGATGCAGAGATGGCGGTGGGTGGATTGCTCGATGCGCTCTGAAATCCAGATCTGCTGGAGCAAGGACAGTGCTGGGGATCGGCATCTAGCAATACAGAAAAGCTCGTGGAGCGGTTGCCTGGTATTTGAACTAATGTAATTATTAAAAAGGGGTTTAAACATTCAAAGGGGTGAAATGTTTAAATCTTTCACTGATGCTGCTTGCTGCTGGAATGTATGCTATGAAAAGGAAAATACTTCTGCCAAGGGACTTGTAAATAAGTATTCTTCCAAGGCCTCTGAGCTTCAGTGGATGCATTTTTATAAGCTGAACAAATGCAAATTAGTGATAATGTTTCCCTGATTTGGCAGTCCTTCCTCTTGCGCTGAGGACAACGGAGGCACAGTAGATAACAAGGGTATGTTTATCTATGCTAGGAGAGCCCTCTTCTCAATAATCAAAGAATAATTTTTCATGCCATCCTGGTGTGGTAATGTGCTCTCAACCATCTATCAGTCTTCTCCTACACAGTAACCCCCTCTGTCATCCCTCGTAAATAAGTCTGAGAGATGTGATTGGTTAGGCAGGCAGTGCAGCTTTACGAAATAAGTATTTCAGGGGCACAGATAATAAAGTAGTGAGGCAGGGGGAAAGAAGATCTCTTCCACGATGGGCCTTGCTATTCTGGCCATTACCAGATCATGTTTCAGCTGAACACGTGGGTGAACATCTGGAAGCAAACACGTGGGCACGCCTGGCTTCCCAGGCAGTCAGCACAAAGGGAGACTGGCCAAGCTGGGATGCATGGAAACACAACAGCAAGCGGTTAAATATAGATCCCCATAGCCAAGAGACACAGCTGAAAGACACCCGCCTAAGTCTGTCGAGGTGCTGGTTTGCACCAGGTGAAAGCTGCTGTCCTCTGCCCCGTGGTGTCACTCTGGTGTCACCCTGGTCTGGGTCTGTTGAACTAAGCAATCATTGGCAGACAATGGAAAATCCTCAGGCTTCCAAATTATCCCTGCTGCCACTAAAGTATCATTTGAAATGTTTATAAAAGCAATCATTTTGGGTTTTGTCCTTCCGCAAAGCACCGCACTACGCATGAAAATTCAGGTAGGTTATGGGGGGCTGTGGAGTTATACTGCAGTGTTTGTACCTGGAGGATTCCTTGGGGCATGATCTTATTCTGGGCAGCTGAACAAAGGGGTCTCTTAATCCAGATCAGTGTGATCCACTTTCAGATTTATGCTTGATGAAAGCAAAATCATTCTTAAATCAATGTGTCTGAACATGGAGTTATTTTGGAGTCATTACACAGGTTATTCACGGCACTGGAGTTTGATTCTTTGGACAGATTACCCAAATTCCACTGATTTCCCACCCCCCTATTTTCCTCCTCCTTCTTCTCCAATGACTTTGATACTCAGCTGCGGAAGAGCACACAGAAAATGCTGAGACTGCCTTGGAGCTGGCAGCCAGCCCATGTTCTGACAGCACCAGGTCAGAAGAGTTTTTCTTCAGCGCTGGTTTTTCTTTTCCTGCTTTTTGAAACTAGTACTGGCACTTTATTACCAAGATTATGTGAGGGTGAATGCCTCTACACATCAGCTGGGGTTGGGGTTGTTTTTCTCTACAGGAAAGGTGGAGGAAATAGGTGTGGAGCTGGACCTCCTGTTTCTTGTGTACGTTAAATGCTGTGGACTGACGATGTCACCCTCTCCTTGTCTTGATGAGGGCCTGAACAGAAGGCTCTTGAGGTCCTTCTGCATTAGGAAGTGACCAAATTTCTGCATCTTCTGAACCGAGCAAGACACAACTGTAAGTTTAAACAATTTACCTTGTTGATGATCACCTATCACAGGAAATTATGAGGGTGGTGGTAATTCATTGATCCCTTCAGCGTTGTTCTTGCTTCAGTTTACGTTTGTCTGAGGACATGAGAAATTCCTGTTATATTTTGGGGGGATACTTAATGCTTTCACAGATTTGAACCACGGGTGCCAGGTACTTTCGCAGGAACATTCAGAGGGCTGGGATCTAGAGCAAGTGGCAAAGCCATGTCCAACAGATAGTGCTTTCAGTGTTCCAGACAGCTTAACGGTTGAAACTTGCAGGGTTGGCTCCAAAAGGCATTTCTGACTAATCGTCAGTTTTTAAAAAAACAACCCGAATGAGAAGAAAATACTATTAAATTGTAGACAAGCAAGAAAGCCCGTGACTGCTTTAATGAAATTTTAGTTACCCAAAGTTCATCTGCGTGAGCCTGTCTGTACGTGTTTATGTGAGCCTGCCTTCATCTTCTATAGCAATTCCCTCCTGTCTCAAGAGTTTGCTTCCTTTTTTTCTTTCTTTTTTTTCTTTTTTTTTTTTTAGGAGGGGGAGTGGGTGGGCATCAGTCTGATCAAGTCACACATGACTTTCCAGTCTCTGGGAAGCTCCGTGTCTGTTCTTGCCTTGAGTGCAATTACACTTCATCATTTCAGAGCAAGCCACAAGTGAGGTCAGTCATGCAGCTGTACAGAGAATGAAAAGTATTCCTGGCTGCTTCTCTCTGATTTCAACAAACTGACTCCTGAGGTCTTTCCGTTCAGTATATATACGTGCATTTTGAAATACGTTAGGGCTGTCACAACTTTAACGATTATGCAGAATCGAATCAGTTTTTTTCTGTCCAGAAGTTGTTGTGCCAGATTATCTTCAATATTTTTGAACCCCAAATTGTCTGACTTCCTGGATTTCCCACAACTTGTTTTCGTGGTTACAGAAATCTCACTAATGTGCCTAGATAAGCTGTCAGAAAAACTGAGTTCTGAGATATAAAATATTTATTTCTCCTAAATTATTGTCAAATTTTGGAGCCTCCATCCCCATCACAAAACTGATACGTGCAATGCCACAGGCGTTGTCATCCGTGCTTCTGTAGGGGGGAAAGGTACAATATTTTATGGTTCTTTTTCTGAACTGTAACTTTCTGTTGCCTGCAGCTGCTAATTTGTAAAGAGCTAGGAGCTGTGGACTTTTGATGCACGTGAGTGCTGCCAGGTGGGGGCGAGAGGTGTTACCCACTCCTCTGTCAGTGAAAGCACCAGGCTCGTTCCACAGGCTGAGATATAAACAGCACCTCCAGCATCTCTGAGGACTGGAGTCACAGACGAGGCAACGATGCTTTAGGAACAAAGCTGAATGTGGGGGATGTGCATTAGCCATGTGATTTTTTAAATTTATTTTTTATTATAATTTTTTGTTTTTATTTTTAAACATGCATCCAAGTGATGCCACCTTTTTTTTTATTACCAGGGAATAGACTGAGCCAGCCAGGCAAGTCCCAGCAGCTGGAGGTGCGGAGGCTGATCTTCTGTCCCTACAAGTCCGAGTGCTGTGGCCTCCTGGCCATTCTGCGGGCTTCAGAGACTATCAGTGTGCAGCAACGGCAGCGTTGCCACCATCCTGGTGACACCATCTGCCCTTTCACTCCCAGCACATAAAAGATGGGGAGAGGAGCTCCTCCGGGTCATCCGCTGCTTCTAGTTAAAGGTTCACATAAGCTTTTAGTGGAGGAAGAAAAATCCACAGGTCATCAGGTACTTCATTGGCATTTGGCAGTTTCTGGAAGGGGACAACACCAAAGTCGTTAGCGTGGTTTTACAAGGCTGTTAATAATGCATACACATACAACACAGATTAATTCTACAGAGAAACTAATGGAGTTTATCACTGAGGCACCTTTAGGATAGTACAGAGAGTTATTTCAGAGTTTCTAACCAGAAAAATGGTCACTTGTCAAAAGGCTGTGGGCTGTTAATAGAAAATGTTCATGTTTTGCACCTGAACTTGTTTCAGCCTTGGAATTGGCTTAAGATACTCAGAAAGGAATTCTGGCTTATCACATGTTGGTGTGTGTTGTGGTTTAACCCCAGCCAACAACTAAGCACCATGCAGCTGCTTGCTCACTCCTCCCCCTACTCCCAGTGAGATGGGGAGGAGAATCAGGGGGGGAAAAAACTAGTAAAACTTTATCCCAACCAAAACCAGGACAGTGCGTTTAGGGACGGCTCTGTATAATTTATAGCTGGTATTTTATGGGATAGTGTTGCCGAAAAAGATGTTAGGTTTTCAAAAATACGCTTACGTACTCAGCATAGCTGCCTCGGGTGACCTGCCTTTGAGAAACGATTTCATACTTAGTCACACCTAGAAAAATTAATGAAAGTGATGAAAGTGGTTTCCTGTTGCGGTTATGTACTGCTAACAGCTCTGCTTCTGGGATGCTGCACAAAAAAAAATCCACAGAAGCAGCCTTTTTTTGTTTTAATGTAGCATATAATGCTACTTTCAATGTGCATTTCTTGACAAACTGTTTTGAAAGATTCACTCAATACATCCCTTATGTTTTTTCTTTACATGACAAGATAGAGATTTCAAGAATAATTAATTTCAGGAAGACAGGCATGGTGTACACATTGATACAATTAGTAGCTGTGAGATAATGACTTTTCTCCATGTGTCTGTTAACTAAATTATTCCTCTATCAATCTTAGACACTGGCATATTTTATTCCCTTCCTCTTCATCGTTATTGTCATCTTTCATTTATTCTCTGTCGTTTTGGTCTGTTAACCGTGTTCCTCTTTTCTTTCCAGCAATACTTCTGTCCCTCCTGGTACGTGAAACCCTTGCTGCACTGGTTCCTTTAATTCTTTGTTCTGGTGCCTCACCACCGCGTTCAGGCATACTCAAGCCCTCATCCAATCTATTTTCCTTTCCCTCTTTAATCGAAGGACTCTTCCTTCAACTTCTGAATTATTTATGTTCTCCAGATCACATTGGTTTTATTGTTCCTGGTGGGTTGGTTTGTTTTTCCCTTAGCCGGTATTATGTCTCTTATTCTTTTCTCCATAATGGGCAAACGATTCAGCTGCTTGAACTGGGCTGATGCTAAGCAGCAGGATTAGTGGGGATAAGGATTTCTCTCATCAGAAGCTGTTTGGGGGGGTGGTTGTTTGTATTTTTACCTCGCAGTTGTGCACTGAAAGCAGGCAATTTAATTCTGCTGTGGGGGAGTGAGCCTGACCCTGCTTAACAGGCAGCTGAGACCCGGCTTCTGTCAGAGGCTGTTCCCCTCATTTCAGAGGTGCTCCCAGGACCGTGCAGTATTTGGATACCTCACTGGTATAAATCCTGGTAATTCAGCCCTTGTACTTACCTAGGACTAGTACACGGTTTGTAAAGGGACAAAACAAAGCAGCATGGTCCGCAGCTGTACTGGCACCAGCAGTAACCTTGTCTAAGAACAAACACATCAGCTTATGACTCTTCTATGATAAATTACCATTTTTCTTACTCCTTAACATTCCTTTCCACGTTGCCTCCAGCCCCTACATGATAAGGTGATGTAGAGGTGAAGTCTGTCACACACCTGTGTCTCCGCAGGCCATTTTCAGAATCCCCATTCATTACTCAAAAGAACCACAAGTAAATGCTGTCTTTGGGGATGTGGTTCAACAATACGGTACTTGTCACTTAGGGCTCTGTACCGGATCAGGTCCTTTGGAACAAGATTCTTCAAATTGTGTCCAAAGCCTGTGACTGATCCACTTTGTGACAGGCTTGGGGCTGGATCGAACATTCTGTCCTTTGGAGCCAGCACAGGGCTGGTGTTACTGCCATGTTCTGACCAATCTGATGGCAATAGGATCCTGCGTGGATCAGACCGATACCACTGGGTGGGCTGGTAGCGCTGCACCTAGAGTCCCTGATCTGGGAACGCAGCTCCCGGGTTAGGCTCACAGTAATTGCAAGCTCCCCCTTGCAGGCAAGAATTCTCTGTACAGAGGCAGCAGCCTGTGAACAGCCCCGGGTTTCCAGGGGGTGCAGCCCCACAGTCTGCCATGTGGGGAAACACTCCTGAGCTGGGCAGAGGATTTCTGACACTTCTGTGTGCTGTTTCAGTATTTCCAATGTATAGGAAGGCATAGTGAGGTCAGGCTATGCAGCACATCCTGATGTGAGAGACAAGGTAAATTGGCCCAGAAAACGGACAGAAATCTTTAATTTGCATGTCTTTAATTTTATGCGTGGAAATGTTGTTTGAGATGCTATGAGTACCCGGTTTGCTTCTGTGCCTTCATTAGAGGGTAAAGTGCATTACAAACTAAAAATCAAGCTATCGAGCTAAGTGAAGAGCTGTAATTCCTTTTTGTTCCTGTCCACGTGCCTACACATCCAATCGCGATGGAGAGGCGGGAAACAATGCAGTGCTAGAGAAGACAGTGGCACTTCTTGGATGCTGTGGGCCTGTGCAATCACTGGCCAAAGGACCAAGAGATCTGCCTTCAAGCGAGGTTGAAAGCCACTGCCAGAAAGAAACCACCCCTGCCTGACAAAAGGGAGCTGCCTCACGAAGCTAGGAAAGGAGGCAGTCTGAGCAGAAAGCGAGGTGCCAGCACTGCAAAGCACAAGGCACATCGCTCTGCCAGCGCTTGCCAGGGTCCAGCGGAGTCAGCTTTGCACGCGCTTTGTCATGAAGTGCCACAATGTTTGTGTTGACTGAACTCTTCCGCGATGTAAAAAAGCAGCCACCGAGGCACTGAAAGAGTCTGCCAGTGTTAAAACACCGCGATAGCGTGATGCGTGGCCTCAGTCCTCACTTTCTATTTCTTCCTTTTTTGTCTTGCAGTTGTTCCCCACCCCTTCTCTCGTACACTTCTATTAGTTGCTTTTCTCTTTCTTTGTTTTTTATTTCTGTATTTGCATATCACTTTCTCTTTTCCTTCATTCTTAAACCATTTCCTTCTTCCACTTATCCCTTTTTCCCACTTTTGTTTGGCAATAGCCAAGAAAGGGCTGAAGAATGATGCATCTTCCTCTCTTAGCCCCTGGCAGAGATTACGGGAATAGCTCAAAGGCACAGTTTTGCCCTGAACTCTGATGTTATCAAACAATGACTTACAAGGGTGTCACCAGGGATTGCAAGTATTTTGCATTCTTGCATCCAGACAGACAAGGTATGCGCCTGCATCGAGCACACTTCTGTTGGCTTTAACAGCGTTTTCGTTGCTGGTTTTGGGTATGCCTATGGGAGTAGGTGCCCTGCTGCTTTATACCGGTATGTTTTGATCCAGTGCCACAGGTAAGGGAAAGCCGGTATCAGCCTCAGGAACAAGACAGTAGGGTCTTTGTGGGTGCCTGGAAAGCAGGCAACGATTGAGCTGAATTAACCTGGAGCCTGCGCAGGGGCTAGCTGTGTGATGGTGAGGAGACTGGTGGCGAAGCTGGCCAAGCGCCTGGGCGAGCGCTGCAGCCGGTGAAAGCAGGCATGTTCTGTGGAGACAGACCCCGACCTCAAATTCTCAGCAGCTGCTTGGAGGGCAGCCAGGAGGGGGACAGAGGGAGAGCGGCAGCCAGGAGCCTGACAAAAAGCTGCTTTTGTCTGCGTGGCTAAAATTGTGACTTATGATGGCTTAATTAACACAGGAATCCAAATGAAGACAAGCTCCCTGTCGCTGTTACCATGCAGCAGCCGGGCTGCATCAGCAGGCTGCCTCCATCGTGAGAAACAACAGCGGGAGCTTTTTTTCCCTGGGGCGGCAGGGAAAGGCAGAGAAGACTGGGCTGGTTATAAGCAGAACAAAATGACATACACTAGTCTTTTAATTGGAGGTACCTCGGTGACAGCAGTAGCACACACCGCTCAGAAGTCTCACCGTTTTTCCTTTCTCACATCTGAACTTTGACCTTCCTGTTTGTCTCAGTTTTTCTGAGACATCTAAAACTGCAAGTTTCCCCGGAGTGTTGCAATTCAGGACTGCTGGAAAATCTGTCATGGGATTGTGACTGTAGTACACGTACTGATAATTCCTTTAAATACAAAATTAGCCAATGGTTCACTAGATATTGACTGTCACCCTTTATGCATCTTATGCATGATAATAAATACATAAATGAAGATCAATAACATTTGTATCTATTTACAAATGTTCACATTCTTTCAGTGCTATTTTCCCCTTTGCATCAGTTACTACTATTTTCATGAGCTCAAAATCCTTCCCACAAACAGGGTTGTTTGTGGGGTCCCTTTCCCTGAAGTGTAATGTGTAAAATTAAATTTTAAACCAATATGTAAGGTTTGGCAGATATAACTGCAGTGTCAAGCCCAGCTGATGATACCTATCATCTCTACTGGATTTCTGGAAGGGTTAGGAACAGATTTGGGTATGTGTGGTAGAAAGCACAGGCATGATCCTCTCTGCCACAGCAGATTTAATTTCTGTGATGTCCTAAAGACCTTCTTTAGCACAAGTTTCCACCCCCAAAAAATGAGAAATAAAGCATACTTCTTCCCAACTACTGATTTCTGACAGCTTTCTGATATGTTGTTCTCTAAACAATAGTAAGAATGTTTTTAGAACAAAATCAATGTTAAAGCTTCTGACATGTTTAACAGAAGATCCGTTTCTGATACAGATCAGGTTTAACACCTCCTTTCTGGTACATCAGGGTAAGTGGGCAGAGAAGAGTAAGAAGATGTCGGGATTACTACAGGACATTTAACAACTACAAGTGCTGTTGCCAAGACCGCCTTGGACATGACAGTCTATATGAATTGCAAATCCAACGAACAGCAAAACACATATGCATTGTACTAAAAGCTCTTGAGGTGGCCCACGCTGTGGTTCAGGTCGTAATCTAACTGTCACAGCTCCTCCTGTTCCTCACTTGTCAGACGTGTGACTTTCTCAACACGTTTCTTTTAGAGCTGGTATTTTCCACAACTGCTCTCAGTGGCTGTTCTGAGCAAAAGAGGAAAAATTGAAGACATTCCGCTTCTTGGTTTTTGAGGTCTGCACCACTGGGAATATCGAGCTGAAAGCGATCCAAACTATACTTTTCTACACAAAGCTACTGCCAATACACACAGTCAGCGGCAACTTTTGATTTAGTGTAGAGAGTTTTTCCTAGGCAGTGGGACAGAAGGAAAATTGTTATAAATGACTGAGGAATTGTTCTTTAAGTATTCCTGAGGGGCAGTTTATTCTGCCTACTGGTCCCTTATTCCCTCACTCCAAATTCTTTCAATGCAGCTTCATCAGCACAGGGAGTACAGAGCAGCTCCTTCCATAGAAGCCTTTAACACAAGACATAATCACAAGACAACAGGTGAAGTAATCGCCCACCCCAGCAATTTCTCCCAGGGTGGAGGGAGGGGCTGTGAGTTGTTGTATTTGCGGTTTTAGTTTCAAACTATCAGATTCTGTATTTTCCCATAACTTGCACAATGAAACCCACACAATGCATGTGGGTAATGTGTTCCTTGGCCAGCAGGGAGATGTGCAGAAATTGCATCAAATGTGTTGGTTTCTACATCTGCTTGGGTAGATGCTCTTATTTGAGCTGTTTGCTACGGACATAGCGTAATACCAAAATAAAATGTCACTCTCTTCTGCCTACAGGGAAAAGAGGTGGTTGGAAGAAAGTAAATAATGAAGAAATACCAAATTTTGTAGGCTGAGATGAAAGAGGTGAGAACGACCAGATCAAAAAACAAGGCTGAGGGGTGAGTCATGACTAGATCCCCTCCCTAATGGTCACCAAAGTGGGGCAATGGCGCCCCTGCAGCAACCTCCGCCGCTCCGGCCAGCTCAGGAGCCAGCTGCCAGGGCTGGGCTGATGAGGCACATGATATGGCCAGGCATATTTCGACTCATTTCCTTCCCCTCAGCCTTGGAGGGAAGTAGTTTACGCCCTGTCACGGAGTGGAGATGGGGTAGGGCTGAGCTTTGAGCAAGCGAGGGGGTGCAGTTGGGGTTTTATTGTGTGTTCATCGTAAGAGGAATCGGAGCAGGCCTTCCACACTTCTTCAGAGAATTGTTTCATACCTCTTCTCTTCCTGTGGCAATCAAAGACTTTTTATCTCCCTCCACCTAAATATCCTCTGAATTTCCGAAGAGTTAGAGATTTATTATGAGTTCAGTTGGCACCAGGCTGTCTTACAAGGAGTACTACCTCATCCCAAAGTTACAGGCACGCCTTTCAAAGCCTCCTTTGGCTACATCTCTTTGGTGAACACTGAAATGTATGTTTTCTTTTTTGATCTACAGAGCCAGTAATAAAAACTTGCATCCTTTCTTCTTCTGTTAGTTTTCAGAGAGCTAAACACACATTGCAGTCTTGTAAGCCCATGATTACATTCAGGCAACAGTGCTCTAAGAAAATATCTTGGTGTTATCCAGGTCAGTGTTTCTTTACCTGGTTCATTCAGCAAATTAGCACAAACCAATTTGTGCATTTGGTTTTGTGAGCCTCTGTGGATCGACTGCTGTGGCCTCCTGGTACAATGGCACTTTTTATGGGGAACCTTAATGCGTTCAACTGGAACTGATGTGATGTTTTCGAAGAAAGTCAGATTTCAGTATCTTAACTCATCTTGGTGTTGCCTTTGTTATTTTCAATAACCAAGCAATTAACTGGTAAGCGGCATTTAGATGTCAAATCAAGCATCTTTTATCAGCATTTCAGCAACTATCTAGTTCCTTTAAGAACATATAACAGAAATTTTTAGGTACCAATTCAAATGCCAGCTGCAATAAATAAATGTTTAACATTTAGTCACACAAAGCTTGATGTATCTTCACTGATCGCACTGGAGTTGTATTAGGAATTTATTTGGCATATGCCACGTATTTTTATATTTTGTAAGTAAGTAGAAGATATCTTGGAGACACTTAAGATAGAAAAAATTTTAAAAGGTGAAGTGAAATGAAAATACACCACATAATAATTGTGAAGTGCTTAAGGCAGTGATCATTCAGCTACATCCTATTTACTCCAACTGTGGTTTTGTTTTTGTTTTTTTTAAAAAAAGGGCCCTGGTAAGATCATAAAGAAATTCAATCTAAAATGATGCCACTGGTTTGACCCATGTTCAGAAAACATGTGGCACTGCATCACAAGTGTTTTTTGAAGCGCTTGTTCAACAAAAGAGACATTAGTAGAATCCAGAGCACAAATTCATAACTTTTTTATTAAAAATCAAAGAAAAACAAAACCTCACAAATAAACAACACCCCACCCCCATTAACAGACTCTCTCTGAACTGATGCACCCACACCCGCAAATTGTGTCACCATCCCTATGCCAGCACTTGCTAAATCAACATCTTTGTCTCCTCCCTCCATAATCACATCAGATTATTTGGTAAAAGGAAAGGGACATCGCAATTAAACAGCAGAATTGCAATTACTATAATACATTACCGTGACTCTTGTTTATTAACTGAGTTTATAAGTCAAACCAGGGGGAAAACTTCTGTGTTCTGCTTCATGATATCTCCCTGCCCAGTTTGACTTTGGCAATCTCTGAGCCAGTTTTCAGGTTTCTGGTTTCAGCAGGCAGAAATGTCACTGCAGACCCCAGACTAACAGTGAGGAAAGCACTAGAGTAAACTAAGTGCAAATTAAATTAGCTCTGAATCATTCAATACACAAAGGAGTAAATGGACAGAGCAGTACCCTGGCTTTCCCCCGCACTTCCATAGGTCTAACGTAGGTTCCTTCCTCACCTTCAATGGAATGTTGCTTCTCTAAATAATTTCGGATCAGATATGCACTCTAATTTAGCATAATACAGAAACAAAAACCATGCATAGAAAAGCAACGAATGTCATTGGAGGGCAAACAAAATTTATTCTGAATTTAAGGATGAACAAACCTAACCAGTTTATGAATGGGCAAAGTAAGTTAAGTCTTATGACACATACAGAAGTATTTAAATTCAGGCACTTAACATAAGTAATTAATGAAGAGGTTCTGGGGTAAGTAATTACTGAGTATTAACATTCTGTTTCTCTGTTGTCCAACATAACTGAAGTTGTCCCTCAAGGAATCGACCATCTCCAACTTGTTCAAATTATTAATTACAAGAGCACACGTGAAACCATTAAAATCTTCAAAATCAACCTCCTCTCTTGCCAGCGTCTTTCATCAAGCTTTCTCACTCCTGTTGCACTGGAGAAGCAGTGCCAGTGGAGCTGCTTGCCAAACTGGTTCAGTGACTTCTCATCCGTCTGGCTGCTGGTGGCTCCTGAAGGCGCTAACAGGAAGGGGCGAGATGAAGCCGGATGGCTGGATCTGCGAGAACGGGACAGATCGTGCTGTTACCAAGCTGTACGCCTCCCTCTTCCCCTAGCGTCCCGATGAAGTGTGATAACAGTGCCTTTTTCAGGGCGCTGTTGCATTTCAAATACCAGCTGCCATCAAATGTTTGTTTGCTTTCTGCTTACATGAGTAACATCAGCTCAGCTGCGTGTAGCCTCCTAAGGAGCATTCAAAGGGCTGTTTTCTTCTCAGTTTTATGATTATATCAGCTTTGTTCTGTTGTAGGAAAATTTAGTAACTTCTTTGGAGTGTTAATTCTCAAGCTTTTTCTATTTTCATTCCACTGGAAGAGAGCAGATGTTGAAATTTTTATACACTCATCCTTATACTGACGTAGTTCCTGGGTTTAAAAACAAGCTTTGTTAATTAGTTAGACCTAACAAACCATGGACTAGTTAGTCTATCCCTGTTACAATAACAGAATGACTAATCTGCCACAAGGTTAACAAATAGTTCCAGGATGAGAATATAATTGTATTTCATCTTGAAGAGTCACTATATGGTCTCATGCAAGTAGGTCCTGTCAAACAAAGCTTGTTTCCTCTCTTGGCAGGGTGAAAGCCTTGCTCAGTAGAGATAGCAGAGTTGGTATCGTATGTCTGGATTTTGCCAAAGCAATTGCGAAGACAGATCATAGATGGAATCAACTGGGTCATAATAGCTGGGTATAAAATGAACCCACAGAGAGATTTCAGGACAAGGGGATAATAGTGAGTGGGATGATTTGTAGCAGTCCGTATGCGATTTAAATACTGTACATGATCAATACCATGCTAAAGGATCTTTACTGACAATGTTTCTAAATGACATAGATAATAAATAGTGATGTTAGGTCACTGCTAAGGACCCAGATCGTTCTACTACAGCCCAGTGCTTATGTCCATAAACCAGACAGAGGGCAAAGAGTACCAGTAATGTCTAAAATATGGGTGGCTGCTTTGGGAAGCTCTTCCTGCACGAACATTTTGGATAAAGTGTTCAGTGTGTTCCCACCATGGTGCTGCGTCAAAAAAAGGGTGATTCAGACAGAATGTCTCCAAAGTAGCAAAGACTTCGCTTCTGTCAAAACAAAAGCTGGTAAAGCTCTACTAAAACCCTGTGTCCAATTCCGAGAGCTACACTTCAGAAATTACCAGAGTTCAAAGCATAGCACAGCCACGACAGGAGAACTGGAAATTGTGACACGCCTCACGAAGCAAAGTAAGCGACAAACGGACTTGTGGGTTGTGGGGAGGCAGATGCCTCGCCTGTGGAGAGCCTGATACACCAGCAGTGCTTTATAAAGAGTGAAGTAGTCATTATGATGCCTAAGGGTCGTTAAATGTAACACCTTGCTGGAAAGCAGGGAACTGCCTTTTATCAACCCGCAACAAGCTGTCCCTTTGTCCCCGCAGGAGACCGGCAGAATCTCACAACAGACTGGCCTAAAAAAGCTGTCATTCACAATGAGAGGAAGAGTAGTAAGTGGCATAGTCAAGAAGTGCTGCTGTAATTATAGGGCAGGACAAAAATTGCATCGCGGAACATGAAGCTCTTTTATTTCACCTTCCTTGGAAGTGGAGGTTCCTCATCCAGATTGAAAGCTTGCAGTCAGTTTGTCCTGAATTTGACAGTCTTCCCAGGCAATGAAAATGTTCTGGAAAAAGTGAAAGAGACGACTGGATATTATCTTTAAAGCTGACGTTTCCTGTCAGATAGGCAAACATCAAGAACTCAGCCGTAACGGATCTGCTGGTGGGTAGGCAGCTTTAGCAAAAGCCTCTTGTTGAACGTGGGTGAATTACAGTGACTGCAAAAGCTCCTGCCAGAGGGTCAGGTGCTCTCCCTGCTGCCTTGCCGTGTGCCCCAGACCATTGAAACACCAGTGACGATCCGCCCTGCTGCTCTGGAGGAGCCCACAGAAATACCGCACATTTCCTGTCTAAGAATCACCACACTGACTGCAATGCCCTGCTGCCAGCCTGTTTGTCTGAAACCACTGCTCACTCAAGCTAAATTATTGCAGAGACCAATAAATGTTTATATTTACATAATTACATACATTGCATACAAGACAGGCCAGAAAGGTTACAGAAAGAAAAAAGTAAAAAAAAAAAAAAAGTCAGATTTGTTATTCTGCGAAGCAGCAAAATCAAAAATCTTCTCTCAGCATCCTCATCTGCATGAGGTGCAGCCCATGCAGTTAGGGCACACCTTGTTCTCTCAAATTGCTGTCAAACATACCCCCACCTCTTGAAACATTTTGTTTCCAGATTCCCTTGGGAGACATTTTGTCCTTGTCCTCCTGGCACAGTAAGTGACGTTTCTGGTGGCCTGGTACTGAACAGCTGCCTCAGTCCTGCAGGAAGCACCTCTCCCCTGACAGGCAGGTTGCAGTCCAGATGGGAGTAAAGACTTGACACACATCGAGCCTTATACTTCATACAAAACGTACCGCTTGCAGCGGAAACCTGGCGCTAAAATATCTCAGATACTTTTCTCCCCCATTTTCTGTTTCATACCACATCACACCTAAAGCAATGTCCTCCAGTCTTTTAACTCTTTAGTAGCATTTATAAAATAAAACACTTCTCTCAAAAAGCCTAACACGCTCCTCTCCATGTACGACTAAGCTATTGATTGCTCCACCTGAACAATACGTGCACTTCGCAAAGATAATTTTGGACATCCTGATATTTTATCTTTGCTCCTAGTCAACGGAGCGGCTGTCCTGGACCGCTAGCAAATGTTCACTGGCTGCATCTAAAAAAGAGGTCCATTGTGAGAAGGTCTTCTGGGGGACAAATGGTGAAATATCTGCTTTATTCAATTTTTTTCCTGCTTGAGTGCTGGTACTGAGCATTAATTTGATGACATTTCACAGGGCGGTTGTCCTTCTAGAATCATGTTTATTTTCTCCCCTGTGAGGCTTATAAATAAGTCCTTAGTTTGTATCGATACCTGCTTCAGGTTGTTCATGTGTCCATTTGTTTTTCAAAATCGCATGGCGTATGTTGAAGTTTTGAATCTAAGGGCACAGAGAATTTTAAACAGCCCCATTTAGCATTGACACCACACTGAGGTTCCAACCTAATACAGTTTTTTTCAACAAAATATTACAAAACAAGCTGAGGAAGTTATTAGTTTATTTCCATTTCAGATTTTTTTTTTAATTCCTATTATAATTCACAGGACTGGCCGTAAGTTCTGTCTTTTCTTCCCAAACTCCATGATGAAAAATTTTTGAAAGTCCATAACAGAGCGTTAAGATCTGAAAAAAATACACACAGATAAGCATGTTATATGAGGGATAAAAATATGTGGAGAAAACATGAACATTGGGTTAGTCGTAGGGGTCAGCCGTGCCCGTACAACTCCTGTTTTTCATTTCTGCGAAAGCAGATCAGGTTTCATTCAAAAACGCCACGATGCTAGCTACAACCCAGCAGCAGAAAGACACAATATAACCTCTGTTTGTTTGAGCGAGGGCTTCTTCTTTCTTTCCAGCTTTATTCAAATGTTCTAGAAGGCCTGGTGGACGATATGAAGGATGTTAGAAATCATGGGTGTTGTTCATGCCAGTCATATCTGACACCTTGCTTGCATCCAAACCTGGCACTAACGAGGCCTGGCCGCTGTTTTCACTGCTCATGGTTTCAGACGCGTAACCGCCTGTGTCTGCTGTGGAAAAGCCAGCGAGGAACGGGAGGCAGGCGCAGCTCCCAGCCTCTGATAACGCTCTTTTCCTTATTAAAGTCAAGCGCCCTGTTCACAAAGAGAATTCACTTCATCACCGGCTCCGACTGCAGCAGAGTATCACTTGGTTACTCACTCCTAAAATGCTGGTGTGGCTTTAGTAGTTCTGCTGCAGGTTGTTGGCAGTGATGACATCACTACTATGTAATGCCACCGGTACTCCCATGACAACACAGGAGCATTGATGAACCTTGCGCATGTGACATCCTGCCTTTACTAAAGGAAGTTACTAGGAATTTTTGCCTCTACTTTTAGGCTAGAATTTAACTTCCATGCTACTTGGCATGGTTTTAACCAGAGCTGGTTTAAAACAGAAATAAACCCTGAAATTTCTTCTCAGAGCTCTAAGAAACTGGCACGCTCAGAATTTTCCTTTAAAAATAGTACTCCTAAACAACCGCATCCAGTTAGAAGGGTGAGGTCACGTCAATGATACTAAAATTCAAAACAATCTGGTTCTGTGACAAGCTCAGAAAGGCTGAAGGTGCTGTTCTGCATTCCCGTTCAGACTGAAGTCGCCTGCCTTAGTGACAGTGACAAATATTCCCCACGGTGCAGGGGGACTGAAGCAATGCTGGCAGTTTTTAAGTGTTCATCAGTCACTTCCCTCTCCTGAACTTCTTACCTACTCAGTGACAGCCACATGACTGCTGCCTCAGGTGGAGAGTCATTCCTCCCATGACCGTGCGTCCATCTCCACGTGAGGAGAGCTGGGTATCAGCTCCACGCCAACACCAGCTGGTGGAAGGTTAAACTCTGCCGTAAAGCTACAGCCTGAGTATGAAAAGTTTGCGCTTGGAACATGGGTTTAGTATTTTCTTTGGGGTTTAATTTACTCTCCTAAAGATCTTTAATAAACCAAAGATAAATATTTGATTGGGCTAAAGGGGCCCAGAAAGTCCAGTCCTTTCCTGACAACTTGGAAATCAAAGTGTTCAGAGCTGCAACGGTACAAAACGCGAGTTATCTCTGTGCTCTACTGTACCTTCCCAGTGTGCTTGGCACACCCGCAGTATATGCCAGTTTATTTTAGGGCTTTTCCGGCCCTCAGAAATACCCCCCAGTCCCAGGCAGCAGCCACGGTGTGGCCTTCAGCAGCAGAAGTGACCTGCAGCATTGGGCACGGCAAAGAGCCACCTTTTTCAGGCTGGAAAAGACCTTTAAGATCGCCCAGTCCAAGCGTTCCCTCTGCACTGCCAAGTCCACCACTAAACCGTGTCCCTCAGCAGCACATCCACGCTCTCTTAATCACCTCC
>NW_010406591.1:721-1335 GCF_000710305.1 Buceros rhinoceros silvestris | reverse complement strand
CCCCCTGACAAGGGGGTGCCCGTGAAAGAGACTGAAGGATAATAAACCAAGACTAAATGCATAAGAATACTTTTCTTGCCCTTAGCAAAGAACACAAACAAATTGTGATATATCTCAGGAATTTCAACAGTGGGAGGAATCTCGCGCTTTACACGTCTCATTGAAGCATATTCTTTAGGTTCCTCTTCACTTTGATTATGATTTAATCCTCTTTTAGTTGCTTTTAGATAATTTTGCCTTGGCTTTGATCTATGTATTTTTAATCAGCATTAATTGCTATCATAGCTATACACTAGATCTAAAGGCTCCTCACAGTGCCCAAATCAATTAGGGTTTTGTTTCTTTTTTTTCAGTATCTGGTCTTATGTTTTTGGCACCTAAAACATGTGATACTGACTTTTATCACCACTAGAGAATGTTGGTGGAACATGAATTTCTGGTAAATATTCTACTTGCAATTAAGTTGCACTAATTAATGTCAAAAATCCGATTTTCAGCTAGTGAAAGACCAGCACATTCTTTATATTTTGAATCTAACTAGAAGTAGTGGTTTCACATCTAAATCTAAGTTCCGTGGGAGTTTTATTGAGTAATGTCTAACAGGGTTACCTGCT
>NW_010406591.1:0-603 GCF_000710305.1 Buceros rhinoceros silvestris | reverse complement strand
TTCCCTACTGGTATTTTTCCTATTAGCAAGTACATCTTTGTTTATAGCAGATGTTAGGTTTGCATAAAATACCTTATTTCACAGTAGTGCATGTTCTATTAAATTTAGGCCTGATTTTCACCTTCTTTTGTAATGTTCTTGATTATTCCATTTAAAAATTTAGCTGTGTGGTTAACATTATTTACCAGCATTCTCTACCCATGCTACCAAATTATATAATTTAGGTAATTCATTGGATTTCTTATTTCTTTTCCCATATATGCAAGCCTGAGTGCAGTCTAGCATAGTACTATGAGTTTTTTTTCTTCTTCCCTTTTCTCTTTAGGTGGCTATCCACGATATCAGAACATTATCCAATTTAAATCTGTACTTTTAAATTTGATAAATACAAAATATATTATGAGATATTATTTCTGGAATTTTTTTTACTAGGGTATAAAATGTTACTGATGTAGTTTTGCCATTTTTTTTCACCCCCCTCTTCTCCCTCATTAAAGAAATGGTATCTGATCATCTGCCTCCACTTCTAAACAATGAATAGGGTTTTTTTTTCACTTAAAAAAGTTTTAAATCATTATTTCATTTCTTTTTATATTCAGGTCA
>NW_010406590.1:81645-146814 GCF_000710305.1 Buceros rhinoceros silvestris | reverse complement strand
CTGTCTGTGGAAGGAGGAGGGCGGGCTGCCCGGGGAAGGAGGAGGGCAAGCCCCCCTTCGTTTAGCCGTTCACGCTGACTGTGTAGGTTTTTGCTTTTAGCCACGCTCATCTGAAGTCTAGCATAGCCTCGCTTGGGGGTTAAGCACACGGAAGGCGTGGAAGGAGGAGGGCGGGCTGCCCAGGGAAGGAGGAGGGCAAGCCCCCCCTTTGTTTAGCCGTTCACGCTGACTGTGTGGGTTTTTGCTTTTAGCCAAGCTCATCGGAAGTCTAGCATAGCCTCGCTTGGAGGTTAAGCACATGGAAGGTAACTTCAAACACACGTTCATAAACAGGCATCGTGTGGAGGTGGATGCCCTCTTTATTGGTTTGTTTATAGCTGACTCTTTGCCCACCTGTCTGTTTAAACGATGTCTCTTGCAGTCAGTATACTTCTTCCATCACCTTTACTTTCTCAAACTTTTTAAGCTTGTTCTGTTACTCTGAGATTTTTTTCCCTGCCTAGATAACACGTCATAAGAAAGTGTATCTTGTAAAGTTTTTGGAAGGCAATGGAAAAGTTTGGATGAAATGTAACACCACATTTTTCTTCACTATTTATGTATTTCTGTGTCATTTTCATGTGTAGACCGTATAAAACCGGAGTTATGTGAATGCATTTCAATTACGATGGCTTTTGAAGCAAAGAGAGCACTGCACTCTTAAGAAGCAGATATTTGTATATTATCACTAGAAATGTTTTTAATGTTACTTGTGGGATAGATTTTGCTGCCTGTCTGGACAACAGGTGCTTAATTTTGAGGATATTTCTTTCCCAGAACTTACCAATGTAATTTATTAGCCTCAATAGACTATCACACTGTTTTGGCTTTCTGCGGTTCTTAACAAATCAAAACCCTGTATGCTCTTGCCTGTATTTTTAGGACCCATGGAAAAATTTTTGTTGTTTTGCTAATAGGAAGGAAATATATTAAACACGTGTAAAATGCTTAAAAGGGTGAATACACATTTACGACTCAATTATCATTCCCTATTCCTTGACAAAGCTTGAAAAGGTATTTTCTGAGGTTTGGTTTACTCCACTGTTTGTGTGGAGAATGGGACAGATTATTTACTATTTGCATATTGTGGTGCAAAAGGTGTGATTTTCTTGTACTGATATGGAATTTCAGGCATTTACTATACATCACGCTATGTAAACAAGTGAGAGATAAAGAACCCCCCTCTACTACCCCACACAAAATCTTGACCGTGTGCAATTAGTCTCGTAAACCTTCAAGAAATACCCAAGAGTGAAAGCATGGTGTAATCTTGTCTAGACTCCCTAAAAAAGTAGCCATGCCTTTGCATTTGTAAGACTTCTGACTGGGCTTGCTTGAGTTGGCGGTTTTCATGATTTATTATAACCTTTTTTCTTTTTTTTTTTTTCCTTGAGAGACAAAACTGTGGTCAATTTTTGAACAAAATGAATAAAGTTCAGAAGTAAATTACTGCAGAGAGGCCTTCATGACACTTAGTTCTTTTTTCCCTCAGGAAAACATCTCCATAATGCAGCTGTTATTAATACCTAATAAAAAAGCACATGAAGTGTTTATGGTTTTCTATTAGGTCATTATTTATACTTTGTTTTGTTGTTTGTTTTCCATTACAAGTGTTCCTCTTTTTTCTTATTAAGCTGTTATGCTTAGCACAATGATCTAGTTCAGAGGAGTCCATTGCTTTTGAAACAATAATCTGTTTCCTATACTACTTACAAATTATTATTCGGGATGGTATTTTCCCAAGTATGTAAATAATATAGGAAAATATTTCCTCTTTGAAAATGCACCTTACAGGGTTTAATCCAAAATCAAGCTGTTTTTCATATTCCCATTAGTAGCTACTGTGGTCAATTTTTGAACAAAATGAATAAAGTTCAGAAGTAAATTACTGCAGAGAGGCCTTCATGACACTTAGTTCTTTTTTCCCTCAGGAAAACATCTCCATAATGCAGCTGTTATTAATACCTAATAAAAAAGCACATGAAGTGTTTATGGTTTTCTATTAGGTCATTATTTATACTTTGTTTTGTTGTTTGTTTTCTATTATGAATGTTCCTCTTTTTTCTTATTAAGCTATTATGCTTAGCACCATGATCTAGTTCAGAGGAGCCTTCAAGGGCATCTGTCTTATTAAACGTTCCTGCTTCTATTGCTCGTATGTGTAGCTTCTGTGTTATTATCTTCCTTAGCCCGACTAATGAGTATCAAAAGTTTTGTGTGTGTGTGTTGGCAGGATTCCCAGCTAAAACACTCTATTTTGTCGCTTATCCTTTTGGTGGGGGAATAGCCCCCCCTCAAACCGCGACGGACGGTTGTAAAATAAAATGTGAATTTTGGACGAGGAGGTTTAAAACTGTTTATTTTCAATTTGTAAATCGTAGAAAAATTACTTACTCTTTGTTAAGTTTACTACTTAACAAAGAAATATAAGGAAATAGTACATGAAGAGCACCCAGGTACTGCCTGACAAGCCCCCATTGCTTTTGAAACAATAATCTGTTTCCTATACTACTTACAAATTATTATTCAGGATGGTATTTTCCCAAGTATGTAAATAATATAGGAAAATATTTCCTCTTTGAAAATGCACCTTACAGGGTTTAATCCAAAATCAAGCTGTTTTTCATATTCCCATTAGTAGCTATCATTCATTGTTTTCCACAATGTTGGACTCAATATGAAATAAATATAAAAAAAAAGCAAAAGAGAAAGTATAGCAAGATAAAGTAGATTTATTTCTTGAGATAGTATAATTTTGCTCAAGAATGATGAAGCTTATTCAAAGAGAACTGGAATAAATGGGTTGTGTATGCATGTGTAGGCATAGTAGAAATCAAGCTGGTGTGCTGTGTGTAATGTCACAGCTGCCTCTTAAAATGAGAAAAACAATCAGAAAAAAGTATTGCTGTTTTATGTTCATACATGTTAAGGACGGTTGTAAAATAAAATGTGAATTTTGGACGAGGAGGTTTAAAACTGTTTATTTTCAGTTTGTAAATCGTAGAAAAATTACTTACTCTTTGTTAAGTGTACTACTTAACAAAGAAATATAAGGAAATAGTACATGAAGAGCACCCAGGTACTGCCTGACAAGCCTGTAGGGTTTTTACTCTAGAGCCACCAGTCAGGCTTTCTGTCTAATGAGAGTAGGTATCGATCCATTGAGTAGATCTAAAGACTATAGATTGTGTGTAGTCTCCTCACCATGCTTAGGATAATAAAAAATGATCCAGCCAGAAGGCGGGACTGTGAGCTGTATATCCCCAGGTATCACAGACAGCATAATACATCGTTATCACACACCGATCTTTTCGAAGGCTGAAATACATACCATTTGAAACCTAGTTATATGTGTTCTCTGTACTCTACTTTTTTAAAAGGATCTTTCAGAACTTCACTCTTTGAATGGTTAGAAACATGTTTTCCTGATTAAATTGTTCTTTTCATAAGTTTTATGTTTATTTCAAATTTTTTGTTAGATTAAACAGCTCCTCATCCTCCATGATTACTCCAGTGCATTTATAGACAGCAGAAATGACCCCTCTCACTGGCTGATTTGTAAGAAAATCTCTTTTAGTTTTCTCTTATTTCTACTGCTTTTTCATTCCCTGTGCCCCTCACTTGCATGCATTTGAACCTGTCTTGGGTGCACTTGCCTGGCTCTCCATATCCCCATCCTCTGCCCTCTGTTCTGTCAGAAAATCAGCTGAAAACTTTTGGCTCTGAATGTTGTGGCAAGAAGACGAGGATTATGTCAGGTTTGTCTTAGGCAACTGGATAAGCCCATTGTTCTCACAAGTGCCGAGCCACTTGCATGCATTTGAACCTGTCTTGGGTGCCATTTCATGGATGTATCACATGGATAGTTCAGCCACCCTGTCATCCATTTGCCCACCAGTGCCCTGTTCGGTAATTTCTACTGAGGAGCTCCAATCTACAGCAGAAACTTTTGGTGTTCCGATGTTCCGACTTGCATTTTGCATGACTGAATTTCAGTCCATTTGTACTAATCATATTCTCAAAGATGATAAAGATGATCACCCTCTTCTTTCCTTGTGGTGCTCTGATTCTCCACTACTTCACCAATGTTTTGTTTTATCACCACTCTCACCAGCTCTATGCCAGTTATAAAGTCCTTGAATATTTTGTGTAAATATTCAGTAAATATAATTTCCAGACTTCATCTCCTGTGATGTTAACCCCTATCAGCCCCAGAGTGAAAGTTCACCAAGCCTTGCACCTTCTGCAGACTGTCATGCTGCATCATTCTTCATTTTTCATGTATCACATCATGACATTTTTTACCTTTGATACAAAGGATTTTAGGGATGGCATACATACCCCATTCTGCAAGTCATTTGGCCGTAGACTTTCTTCTAGTGTCCATATAAGGCTTGGCAAAGCTCAGGCCACAGGCTCCTAGGACTTCTCCAGCATCACACATTCAGAACCTTAATAAAAATGAGACAGTGGTGTTTAAAGGGGATAAAAGTGCTGAGTGGAGAAAGGTGTTACATTTCAGTAAATATAATTTCCAGACTTCATCTCCTGTGATGTTAACCCCTATCAGCCTCATAATCCTCATTTCGAAATAACATTTTTTGCTATATTACAGTTGTGGTTTAACACCGGCTGGCAACTAAGCCCTCCACAGCCATTTGCACACTCCCCTATGGTGGGATGGGGCAGAGAATCAGAAGGGCAGAAGGAAGAAAACTTGTGGGTTGAGATAAAAACAATGTAATAGGTAAAGCAAAAGCTGTGTGTGTAAGCAAAGCAAAGTAAGGAATTCATTCACTCCTTCTCATCAGCAGGCGAACCAACAGAACTGACTGGAGGTATAAAATGCAAATCCCAGATATCCCCTAGTGACAGGGGTTATAAACCTAGAGGCAGTTGCTATTCACTAGAAGAGGGAGGCTGTGGTGTGACAGTTACTTGGAAAGGCAAAAGCCTTAATTCCAAACATTCACCCCTTCCTTCTTCGACAAGCTTTATACGCTGAGCATGACGTCATATGTTCTGGAATATTCCTTTGGTCAGTTGGGTCCCGCTGTCTCAGCTGTGACTGTCCCAACTTCTTGTGCACCCCCAGCCTCCTCGCTGGTGGGGTGGTGTGAGAAGAAAAGGCCTTGACTCTGTGCAAGCTCTGTTCAGCAATGACTAAAACATCCCTGTGTTATCAGCACTGTATCGAGCAAAAATCCCAAACACAGCCCCATGCCAGCTACTGTGAAGAAAATTAGCTCTGCCCCAACCAAAACCAGAACAGTTGCCCACCTCGCATTTTGCCAGTTAATCCTCTCCTTGTTCAGCTTTGCTTATACTTTCATATATATATATATCACCTCACTGAAACTGAGAAAAATGAAATCTACCCAAGTCTATCATATACAAAGTAAGTTTCTCATCAAACAAAAGTATCTGGTAAACCCATGCTGTATTTATCCCATTTTCTCTGCTGACTTAGGTTAAAGCACAAAAGCTAGGAAAATCCTGTGAATGGAGTCCTTTGTTTGCCTAGAGCTTGAAGAACCCCTAAGGAAAAATATGCTTAATTTCTTCATTTTTATTGTTGTCTAGGTTGGGTAGACAATTAAGTCTGGTGTAGCAGCATCATTACCTCCAATGAAAGCTACATACTTTAACAGATCTGTAACATTTTTTCTGACATTCAGAAAGTGCTTTCAAGTTATACTAGTTCTGTAGTCAATTCAACACTCAGGCAGAAGGAAAACAGTTTCCTTTTGGTTAGTACTGCTGAAGCAAAGGCATGTTGGATCTCTTTACCACGAATATTTCCTATTCTTATAAAAACTATCCTCTCCTGAATATGTGTATCAGGGGAGCAAATGAGTACATTTTCCCTCGTGTTCAACTCTTCAGAAAGAGCAATAAATTCACAAGAATGGCAATAGAAGTGCGAGGGGAACATTAATCATTGGTAAATGTTATTTGCAAATTCTCAGTAAATATCATAAGTAACAAATATGTTAGCAATAGCCTGTTGACTGTCAAGAGTATCTTTCATGATGGATTTGTTTGACCATGCTCTCTTACAACTTCAATGATATTTAACATGCGAAATTGAAACAGTAGAAAAGAGTAATTCAGAAAAGAGCTGACTCAGGAGAGATATCACTACTACCAAATAGTGCTAACATATTTGTCTATACTGTGGTTGAAGACACAGAGGAAAGAATAAGAAACAAAAGTGTTAGAGGCTAGAAGGTGGTTCTGTGAAGTGATATGGCAGTTATATTTGCTTATTTGGGGCTTAAAAAGTCAGTTTTGCTGCAGTTAGTTTTAGAAACAAGTGCACTGAACTTTCAAGTAGCTTATTTTTATAGTACATGACTTTATATTTAAAGCAAATATGCATTTTCAAAGAGCTTTTCACTGAACATTTTGAAGCTACAGAGCTTAAACACTTCTTTGTGGAGGTCAGCAAGACATCCTGTGGCTCAGCACCATAGTCTTGTATGAGGGACATAAGGCATAGCAACATGCCTTGGTTTATTTCTCCATGGCCACTCCCTGATTCACTGTAGTGCTTATGGATCTACTTCATTTCAAGGAAGTGCTGAAGTCCCACTGCTTTGCCTGAGTCATCAGGCTTCATTCTTCTGTAGGGTCATAACTACAGAGCTCAGTGAAAATCTTATGTCCTAGAGAATGCGTCCATCCTCTGGACTTAAATTCTAAATTGTAATTTAAAATTGATTTTGAGCTCTCCTCTTTAAAAAAAGCCTTCAGCTTAAATGAAGGATTTGAAGTCGTTGGCGAGTTGCAGAAAAAGTCGTTATTAAATGACCAGCTGCTGAAAATCTTGTATTGCAAGCATAAAAAATAGATATGGATCCTAACAAAAAGGCCTGCAATTAATATGGATTCAGGTAGCTAAATTCAGAGCCTAATGACTGAGTTCATATAAAGTGCAGTGGAAGCTGAAGAACTAGAAAAGTGACATAAGGAAGCATGACACGCAAGGGTTTCACTGGAAACTAACTTAAAGCAATGGTTGAATGCCAAAATGAGTCAGATTCAAAACAGAGTATGCAGTGCTGGTTATTGTCAGTGATACATGACAGTGCTCATCAGCCCACCACCACAAAGCTGTAGTAGATAATGGCTGAGGCAGCCATGCAACAACTGCGAAGAGCTCAAATTATGAGGGTCATAACATATTCTTTCCAAGCTAACTGTTTCATAACACACAGCCCTACAGAACAGTTAAATAAAAAGTTTAGATTCTAAATACCTTTTGTTAGTGAAAGTAACAAATATTGGTTGGTGGTGGATTTTTGGTTTGTTCATGCAATCTCTATAGTGGGTTATGTAGCATTTTACTTTTTCCTTTGCAAAGATGAATATTCCAATTCCTTTTTAGAAATGGATTGGGTAGGAATACCACCTTGTGACTTGAAAATGCTCTAAGGCAGTTCTGTGTCAAAAAATAGATAAAACACAGCCATTGGAGCATTTTTTTATGCTGGATATGAAGTGTTCAGATAAATAAGATCCAGACCATGGGGGTTTTGGCTTTTGTTTCATGACCATGTTGAATTATATACATTTTTATCTTCCATTTACTGAACTCGAGACATGAAGCCATCATTATGTGTAGTGCAGTACATTTCAGAAACCCAAATGCTAATGTCTGTACAAACACAGAACAAAATAATGCTCAGTGTCAAGCTTGCAGTTCCAGCATGGTATGAGACAGTAGGAGAACATGGACAGAAAGAAGAGCACAGAAGAATAATATGAGAAGTCCAGGCAGTCACAGAGGTACCAACTGCCAAACTGTTGCAAAGAGTTTGCATGGTCTGTGCCAAAGGAGATTCAGAAGGAATATCATGGCATTGCAACCACCATCAGCCATTATTTTCCTGACAGTCTTCTTAAAGCTTTGCTACAATGTGCACAAACAACGTGTACCTCTTCAGACACTGTATGATACTTATAGGTGAAGTTTAATAGTAAATCACAGCTTTCCCTTTTCTACAGGAAACTCAAAGAAAAGCATGATAAATATAGCATTTCTATCTCAGCTTCTTGCTTCCTCAGATGAGCTATTTGACTTCCGATTTGACTGTCCTAAAAATGTTACGCAATATCTGATTTAACTAACACTGTCAAGATTAGAACAAAGACTCTTTCAAGGGATAGCTAAGGTACTTACAAATTTTATTTTATTTTACCATCGTCCACATTCAGCAAAATCTCTGCCAGCAATGGCTTAGATGAACCAGATGAGTTTTCAAGATCCTTCCTAAACATATTTTGTACAATTCCAAGATTTAATTTTCTGCTTTGGTAGAAACATCCTTGTCGGGATCTCTTAAACAAAGGCATCATGTATGTCTTTGATGTTGCTTTTGTAGTCTTCCAGAATTTACACAAGTAGCTGGCATGACACCTATCTCTAAGAGTAATAAGGAATTTCTTGGTGGCTTGTTATCTAGGAAGTAGAAGTGCTCAGGACACGTAAAATTTTATCCATATTGCTATGTGTGTTACATAGTGTGCCTGGATGTCAAGACAGACACTTGGGGTGACTAAATATAAAAAATTCAAAGCTAAGCAGGCATCAAGCATAATGAGCTTAGAGACGCCTATCCAAGGTCAGGGAAAACTCTGAATGTGAAATAAACTGTGAGAAAACAAGATTATTGTCTAAATCTCAACACCATTGCTTTTACAATCACTGCTTTACAAATTCATAAATTGTTTCCCATCCCTTTCCACAGATGTTTCTTGCAGCGAAAAGGTAAGGCTCTGCTTCTTCAGCTGTGCTGCTGTGGTTTTCTGTGCCAGAAGAGTAGGCTTTCAGAGAGCTGGGTTCTACAGGGTTGGAGAAGCCAAATAGTGGAAGAAGCAGCAGAAAAGTAAATGCTTGTTTATTTCCATGGACAAATGGTGTTCAAATGTACAGAGATATTAAACTGACTACTGTTCAGTATTTGCTGCACTCTGGTAGAGTTCTGCCAGAGAGACCGTGAGGCTGCTTGCACTCACTGCCCTCTAACACCTTCCCAAGATCAAGGGGGATCCTGTCCATCTCCTCCCATTGGGCTCCAGTCTGACATTCACTGGGTCATTGATAGTGTCTGGCATAAAAGCGAAAGAATTCTTTGATGTGGATGTGGGTTACAAAGCCAGAGGTAACATGGGAATGTAGTTTTTTTATGAGCCTTGTGTAACATGTTGTCTAGTGAATGGAGGAAGTTCTGCCCTGAATCAAATATTCATGTCAATTATGACTGAATTAGAAAGTGACTGAGAAAATCTTTGGAAGAAAAAAAGTAAGGAATTATGATCTCGCTCATAGATACTCAAAGAAAGTACCTATCCTACTAGGACTGTTTTTGTACAGTCTTATCTGGATGTGGGCATAAGAATGAAAAAGGCAAGTTTTTTGCTGGCCAAGCACAAGACTCTTTTCTAGCTTCCTCATTAAAGAGCAAGGTTGGGAAAGCAGACGCAGAAAACCTCTTGATACAAAACCTAGTGGGCAGTGACACCTGGGACCAAGCACTGAAGGACAGAAAAGAGGGAAAGATTGTCAAATTAATTTTGGTCATTTGACAGTATTTGTCTTAGCTGGAGTGAACTAGTGCTGAAATGGGGGGAAAGGTGTGGAAGAGAAAAGGTTGATACGGAGATCAATCGATACAAAGCAAACATTTCTGAGAGGATGTTTAGAAGAAAAGGACAACTTCAGATCCAGCCTGTAATGGAGCTCCACAGTATCCTATCACAGAAAAACCTGTGAGGGGAAGGGACAAAAAGTGGGGGACTTATCCACCAAGCTTAGCAGGAGAAGAAAGGACTTTCTGGAAGGAGAGGAGCAACAGTGGTGAGCGTTGTGCCTATCAGGGACCTGATCTCTCTTGAGCACAGTTCTGCTTAATTTCATGACCTAGTTAAATGGTTTACCTAAACCTACATTACTTACTATCTAATGTAAGGCTATGTCGAGCTGTTGCTGAATTTGCTGTTGTACTTGGGAACACTGTATACGTGTGTATACATGAGCTTCCCTGCAACAGGAAAAAGTAAAGTAAAATATTATTACTATGCAAAGATCAAAAAACTTATGGTAGCAATAAACATCATTTGGTTAACTAAATTACATTCTGTGTTTTCTTGGATTCAGTCACAACTTGGCATGAATAACAAATAGAGGCTGTTTGCAGAAACAAAAGAGGCAAATGTTGTGATATTTTTCTCCTTTGGTTAAAGAAGAAAAAAGCTGATTTATTCTCTGAGGTTCAGTCTCTAAAACACTAACCGTTTTGAAGAATAACACTGGCTTTTATTTGTTTGCATTTGATCCCAGGAAACTGCTTCCCTTATCAGAAATGCCTGTTTGTATCACACAGTATCTGCAGATGAGCACTGACAGGGCCCAAGATGCTTAAACTTTCTCACTACGAGAGAAGGTTGAGTGTTAATACATTTATCTGGACCTATAACTGATTCTCTTAATACAGTATTTCATGCAACATCCTTTGACTTACTTTTAAACTCTTAGAAGTGAACATCATACTGTATAAAAGATAAATCATTATATGATACAACATTATACTCTGCACTTTGAGTTCTTACTCTGTCTAATGTAGTAGACGGGCTCTTTTTTTTTTTTAATACTAATACTCTACCATTGCAAAACAAAATTCTGGAGAAAAGAACAAAATTATCTGTTGCTTCACTGGAGTGAATTACTACCAGGATTTCACTTTCAGATTCCTCATTTACCAGAATCTGACAAATATAATGAAAGTGCAGCACGAGCTGCTGCTGAAGTTGTCCTCAGGAAAATGTTGGTGTTATATGTTGGCCCATTCCCGTAGGCGGTCAGCATTCACCTGAGGTGTCCAGCAGCAAGGGACTCTAAGAGTAGGGGCCGACTTTTGTTATCACAAAAATGTGCACTTTCTTCTTTTTGTTCTCAGATATTTTCCAGTCAAATAACCAGAAGATTTGTTTACATTGTAATAATCTCTCACCCGATCAGTTTGAGATCATCTTTAGGTTCCTCTGACTTTGATTTCCATGTTAAATTTTATCAACTTGTGTATTTTCATAAGTAAGTGAAACAGTCTGAACTGTGAACAGTCTAGCATTTGTGACACAATTGGACAGTTTTGATTTTAACCATTGGAAATTTGAACTGCTTAAAAAATGTTCATAAAAATCCGACGTCTCTTCTTAAACCACCACCTCAGTTCTAAAGACGGTCAACTTCCTGTATTTTTCAGTCTGACATTTTTTTGTCTGTCAGGAAACCTAGCAGTATGCAGCCGAGGAAATCTTACTGGAGATTTGGCCCTTAGTGATATGGTTTAGTGGTGGACTTGGAAGCATTATGCTTACAGTTGAAATCAATGACCTTAAGGTCTTTTCTAACCAAAATGATTCTATGATTTTATGATTCTAGTCTATTTCACTTGTATTCAGCCCATCAGGGTTCTTTTATCAGTTTTGCGTATGATTAGTTTCTGCTATAACTAATGGAAGTTTCTACCTACAACCAGTTTTTCTCCTAAACCCCTTTTCTATGAGCTCTGTAACAGAACTTGACATAAGAGTATGAAATTCTCTAAGACTTTTATTCTTAGAAATGTGGTACCCTATTTTCTGACATGGTTATTAAGTGCAATATAGACACATAAATTACTTTCATTTATTCCATAATTAAGACAAAGGCATTTTCCTTTTACATTGAAGGAACTCTTCTTAGAAAGAATTACTAAAGTTGGTGGCAGCCTATTATACATATTTTTGAGGCTTTAATAATAAATGAACATAGTTAGTGAATCTGAAATTTATTTCCCAAGTTTATAGCTCTATAAATATTCTCTTCATAATATGGTATCATAATATGAAAGTCTATATTTTGTATTTCATTAATACTTTTCTACCTTTTTCTATTTTGAAAATGTTTAGTGTGGATATATTCATCAAATCTACCCTACAGTTTATTTATCTGACTCGAAATACAAATTAAATCTGTGCTTTCTTGGCAATACATTCTTGCATTTGAATTTATTTCCACTTTCTCCCTCATTTTCTCTCTTTCTTTCTTCTTCTTCTTTTTTTTTTATATTTTAATTCCAGTTCTTTGAAGCTTTAAAAATTTTAGATAAGTTCTACAGCTGGTGCACTTTTCTGCCCCTTCATTTTTAGCTTGGTTTGATAGGGAGTGAAATAGAGCACTGGCATTGTCATTGTACTGCTAACACCATTCTGTGTAAGACAGACTGTTGTAATAAGTACGATAAATGTACTCTGAGGCTGTGTACTGCAGTGGACAAAAAATATTTTCCTTCTTTTTCCTACTTTTACAGTGATAAAAGAACACCTGCTGTTCCTTATCTGAGATCTAGAATTGCGAACTGAGTTAATCCTTTGAGTAATTATTATATCCTTTGATATGGTTCTGCCTCCCTTGCTGAGTGATGAAAACTGTTCTTAGCCACCCTGTTAAAATAGAGATGTAATATAATCACAACATCACTACCAGCCTCTCAAGTGTCCTTCACACCTTTCTGAAACTATCCTTCACTTCCCCTGGAGTGTTTCCACATTATGTTATGAAGACGGTTTCTATGCATTTTGGGATTAGGTTTAGATAAATCTTTGTCCAAGCTGTAATGCCTGAAAACTCTTGGCGCAATACCACATCTTAGGCACTATGATCTGCTATGCCGAGCTTGAAGGCGAAGAACAAAAGCTAATCAGAACATCTTTTCTGAGAAGTAGGAAAAAGTCATTATTTTGGGTCCAGCTTCACATCCGACTGTTTTAGCATATGAAAACTATAGAGACAGCTACACAACCTTATGCAGAGGGCATTGCTGTAAAACAAAGTTAGCCTTTACTGAGATTGGTTTGGATGTAATGGGGAGAACAGATTAGCCAAATGTCTTCTGTAACTCCATAAGATTCTTCTCAGAGCAGCCTTGGCATGTGATTTTTCAGCAACAGTATGCCAATCATGCCATTGTGTCCAACTCTTTTCCAGCCCAGCGACATGTCTTTAAGGTCTTTTGCTTAAGTTTTTAAGCCAAACTATTAAACTAGATTGTTCTGTAGTGAAAATAATAGTAGCAGACAAAAATACCTTAGAAAGAAGAATATATTTTTAGTGTGAAATTATCCACAAAAATCTCCGTGTCAAAAGACTTTCTTGCAGGATTTATTGATCTTTTGTTAAACAAAAATATCACCACTAATCGTGGTGAGATTTTGCTAGAAAGGAGTCATACAGCAGAGAACTTTTCTCGTTGATCCAAACTTCCAGCACAGCAATCCTTGTTCTTTTGGAATTAGGGAGCTCTGTACTGATGAATGGAAGAGGAGAGCATCTAGGGAATAGCTGCCTGGGCAGTTGTGGGCTGTGGGAGGCAGGATGTACAAGTGAAGCTCGTCTGGTGGCTGGAAAATTCTAGCTGTTGCTAGGACAGCATCTTGTCTCTGAATGGCTTTTCACAAGGCTTTTCTGAGAGTGAGGATAGGTTATGTCTGCTGTTTAGAAAAGATGAAGTTATATGCAGCAGTGAAGAAATGCCGTGTTTTCAGTGTTTTCAAGCACTTATGCTGAGTGCTGCCCTGACTTCAGACCTTTGGTTTTCCTAAGCCAGGAGCCATCAGTGTATCTCACAGGTGTCAGAAGGAGCACAGGCATGGATTTTAAAACATTGATAGAAAGCAATAGTAAGTTGTAGTGCCTTACAGAGACAATATACTGTTTGTGGCATTCAGTTTTCTCATTGAAATTCAGTTTCTAGTGAGATGCAGAGAATTTTAAATGTTCTCCTAGTCACACAAATCCTACTGAGTAACTACAGGCTCAGCTTTCAGCCTCCTAACCTTCCTCTGCTAGGTAGATCTTTTGATCCACAGACATTTGTGATCAGTGACATCCTGATGTTTCGAGTGACAGGATGTACTGGATGCTGCAAAGAACCTCCTGCAGTACTAAGTTCTGATTTGGAAAAGAAAAATAGAGCCCAGCAGATCACCTGGGAAAGATTGCTGAGTACTGTCATATGCAATATGTTTTTTCTAGTCTTTAGTGATATAAAGCTGATTTCCAGTCCTTTTTCCACCTGTATTTATCGATTATGATAACAAAAAAAAAAAAAAAGGAGAAAAAAAAAGAAAAAAAAGAAGATAGACCCAGTGGAGGGAAACAAACTTTTCTTTTTTTCCTATTTTGAAAACTTTTAATTCTGTACTTCAAACCAGGACAAGAAAACAGGGTTGTTTAATATTATTTTGAAAAATAGCCAGAGGAGGATCTAATCTACTGATTTCGATTTTATCCTAGTTAAGAAAATATAATACAGATACGCACATATTTTTAGAGAATAGTACCATATATATCTCTATGCAAAGATATTTTTATACATATATTACTCTCATCAAAACAAAACCAGGGTATGTGATAGAGAGCTCTAGAAATGAGTCACCAATATGCAGTATTTTCATCTGTGATTAG
This sequence comes from Buceros rhinoceros silvestris, assembly GCF_000710305.1. Taxonomy (NCBI): domain Eukaryota; kingdom Metazoa; phylum Chordata; class Aves; order Bucerotiformes; family Bucerotidae; genus Buceros; species Buceros rhinoceros. Next base: position 132,263 of record NW_010406590.1, on the reverse strand, counting down.
ACTTGATATTTTATTTCTGTGAATATACAAAATTGGTATCAGCACATTTAATACCAGCGCATGTTTCAGGCATCAAGACTAACAAACCTTCTGCCGCACTGAGCAGTTTTGTCCTCTGCAGTTCACTATTTGTTTGTGCTTTGCACCTAGTAACTTCTGTTGTTAAGACCAGAAATTACATTCTTTCCATTAATATCTGTCAGCTACCAACCCTCCTCACCAAATGAATCTTTTTACTTATTCCTCCCCTGTGGTGATATAAGGTAAATCTTTATAAGTTAAGTTGTGGCTTAGAGAGTCTAACTGACCTGCCGTTAATGCCAACCCCCAGACATAAACTGGGAACTGTGGCTGACCTGAAGTCCCCCTCCTTCCTCCATCAGTTGCTTCTTTGCCAGCTGGCATGGAAGTCTAGGAGTGTAGGTGAAGTGGATTTGGTTTGCTTTGGGAGTGTATCTATATTTGCTTTGCTTTAAATCTTTCATGTTTCGTGCTGAATCCTAGCAGTGGATAGATAAGACAGAGGCTTTGATTTCCTTATTCGTGTTTACTGTTTTCAGCAATGCATAGTCCTATCTGCTTTGGTGTAATTTTTTGTGTTGTGCAAGTAAGCATGCTTTTATCAGACAGAAACTATTTCATCACTGGAAGAATTTCACAGGATGACTAGTGCAACAAACAGAGAATAAGTCATCAACTCCAAGTAAAAAAAACTTCTGCAATTAGGTGGCCATTGTCTGCACAGCAGCCAACCCATCTTTTTCAGTCTCAATATCAAAACTAACAATTCCATTGCTAAATATTTATTTGTAAATCTTGAGATGAAGAAATGTGTGCTGCACTGAAATTCTGCAAGTTCTTTATGAATTAGCTGTTACTACCAGGTTTATTGGTACCCTTTCTACACACCCTGAAGGAAAACTCACAAAAAGTGAGGTATCAAAATGTAAAAGTGTTTTAATGTTAACTAATAACCCAGAATATTGATTCAACTGGAGTTAGGAAAAATTGATCATCGCGGATCAACAAAAGTTTGGTCTCGAACACGTAGGTAAAAAAACCTTTGGGAGACCTGCTTTTACTCCAAAATGGCAGAAAAAGTGAAGTGATTTTTATGAAATTAAAGGGTTCACGTAGTGAAATAGTAAGAATCCTAGCTAGAATCAGAAAACAGCCTCCTTTTGGCTCCAGATAACTAAAAAAATCTGAACTGTAAAGTTAGATTCAGGTCAGTCCCTCTGAAACCTCAGAGGTTTGGATTTGAGGTTCCATCCCTGAAGTGGGTTTTGTGTTTTAGAAGTATAATTTAGTTTTAAAAATTTATGAGACCTATGAGTGAGATGCAACTTGAGTGCTGAAGTATGTAGTGAAAGTCATTTAAATGTGAAGGGTGGATAACTATGGGTGGGCTAACGGATGGAGTTAATGGAGGAGGTCAGCTCTCTTGGAAGTAAGCTGTTTCCTTTATTTAAATGGTCGATGGAAATGTGGCTAGTATAAGAGGCATCTAGTTTCCGCTGGCCTCTGAGGTGCTTCTTTGTGGCCAGGCAGTGATGGAATACTTGACATTTTCTTTAACTCTTCCGTATTAGAGTGCTAGCACTTAAATGAACTCACTGTAAATACTGCTTCTTTAAACACTGCCTTTTCCATACTGAGATGCAGCTTTTCCTGTTTCCAGTCCCCACTCTACCCTCAGCTGCTGCTGTGCAGCCTTACTGGCTGCAGCTGTGTCCCACTGCTCTAAAACCACGGCCCAAGCTGTAGCTCTGGAAATGCTGCTGTGCAGCAGGAGCTGGTAGGGTACAGCTGCCCTGTCCCCAGGCCGGGCAAGCAGAACAGGTCAGTGATATAAGCGGGGTCAGCCAAGAGTCCAGAGGATAGCTGAAAGGCATAGTCAGGCACAGACATACCTGCAACCTAGCTCAGATGAGGACTGAGATGAGGTGCAGCTCAGAAGAGCTGTAAGGAGCCTTTTGGGGACCTGCTATGGCTTTGCTGAGCTGCGTTTCATGGTTCTTTCTCTTTTGATAGCTGCTTGATCCATGCCTGAGCTGCAGTGGGGATTCTGAGCCTGTGGGCAGTGTGGTCTTGGTGGGGCAGGGAAAGCTGGTCATGGTGAGCAAGCCCAGTTAGTGTCCTCAGAGCCCTGAGAAATACAGGTTGTTTTTCATGTTGATATTTGTGACTTTTTTGATGAGGAAGAGCCATGAGACACAAATGGCCTGGACATCTTAAAAAAATCACCTTCAAACATTTCTGAAATTCTTGTGATTTTGATACTATCTTCAGATTCCAAAAGGTAAACCAGACCTGGACAGCCACATTCAAGCCTCACAGGTTTTCTTGCTGCTTTTGAAAGTTTTTTCCTGGGGAAACATCATTGCTATCAAACTGATGAGCTTTAATCTTACAATGACAAATGAAAAACAAGCCTACAACTCTGCACTTCAGGCACACCTCTGCTGCAAGTTAGAACTGGCGTCATTCATTTTAAGCCCATGGGGTTGGTTAGATTTGAAAATGCTAGATGGGACACAATCTTGATTACAATGTGAATTTTTCTGATCCTTTACTGTTCTTATGTGCTCCCAGTATTTAATTTGTAGAAAAAAATAGAAGAGATAATTCTTTCAGATTCAATTTTTTAAGACAGACTCCTCATCTCTTGGGATCTGAATTCAGAAGAAACAGAGGAGAACTACTAATTCTTTGTCTAGATGTTTGGGTAAATTCATATTCACATATCCCCTAACCTCCCATTAATATAGCATCAAGACTAATTTTCTGAAATCCTACTCTGCAAGAACAGTGTTCTCAGAGCCACTGCCCTGCCTGAAGGAGTCTAAAGCAAAGAGGTTTCTTAGCTTTCCTCTGGCATCTTTGGCATTGTAGAGGCCTCCATATGGATAAGATTGGTGATGCCTCACTGAGTATTTTGCTGGTAACTTCATTTAAAGAATTTTCCTTCACCTGGGGATCACTCTGGTAAATTTTGTTGTAGGTCCACTGAAATTTGACACTTTATTCCCATAGCAACTTCCCTCAGAAGACACTTCCAGTTCAGTTATTAATGAGGCTATTTTTCGTAGTAAATCTGAAGAGGTGAATATTCCTTCTTTCTAGCTGAAAATGATGCTTCATAGTCCATTATGTGTTTCCTGATCTCACAGGGAAGCCTATTACAGTTAAAATGGAATTTAGATTTTCTATATTTGAGTTACACGTTTTCTCAAGGAGTATCTTTTCTGTAGGGCGTAGGTGTCAACATTTTTCTCTTTGCAATAGATCTCACAGATTCTTTCTGTCAGCTTATTCATAAGTAAGCAACATAATCAATCAGAAACTCTCTTTTCTCAACAAAAGGGACCTATGTTTAATCACTTATGAAAGGTCTTAAGGACCTTTGAGCAGGTCTTGAAACTTTTCTCTCTAGTGTCAATGTCAAGCTTACCCTTCGAAAGAGCTATGAACAGCATGAAGACTTACAAAATTTTCCCTGCTATTCACTGGCTATGATCTGGTCTAGTACATCACTTCAATTGTTCAATTGTTCCTTGATGACTTTTGATGTTTCAGGTTACTAAGTTAATAGCTTTCCTGAACCAAATCTCTGTCTTGTTGCAAAACAAAACTGGTTTCATAGCAACAAAAAGGGATCTTTAACTGAACTTTCACTCATATTAAAAACAAAGATATTCGCTGTTTTGTGAGTTTATAACAGTAAAATTTTATAAATTACTCCTTCACAATAGGATACATAGATGAGTGATTAAGATGGTATCAGAAGTTCCTGATACCAGTTACTTTCCAACAAAACAAGTTGGTCTTTGCGAGCAAGTGCTATATGCTAGCAGGATGTAGATGCAGCTCAATCAATTGTAAAGACCTTCTGATATGGTAAAGTAACCCATGGTTATCCTGAAGATTTGACACTGCTCTAACAAAATCCTAATCATTTTCATGTGGTAATGATATCAGGGCTATGGACTCTAGTCAGTTGCATTTCTATCCAACGCACCGAATCTAATAACAATCTAATTTCAGGTCTTCATGTCATGTAGCTTCAGTGCCAGCCTAACTGGCGAATCATGTGATTTCACGTGGCTAGTCACAAGGAATCCTGCACAGAAGTTAACATCCCTGCAGGACTAATGTGTAACTGTTTCCAACTATCACCAGATCTTTTCTGGCCTTTAGGCACTGGCCGTTGTTAGACACCAATGATGGCTGTGTAACAAAGGTGAGAGTTTTTACAATACTCCAGTCCATCCTGAGAAACATCTGACTTTTGACGATATTTTTGATAGCACTGAGTTAAACACCAATATGTAAAATCCCTGATCATTCATTACAGAATTTTCACAACAATCTATTTGCTGCTTGTTGAAAAACAGTAGTAGAATTAGCAGCCCAAATTCCTTTCACTTTCTGTGAAACCTAATGTTAAGGGTCGAGGGCTGAGGTAAACAACCCCTCGAATTCCTTAACGATTTCTCCTCTGTCTCACTGGAGAAGGCAAAGTTCTGTCCGTGGCGAGACGAAGGGTGGGGGAAACCCCTGCGCAGCCGATTTAATAGCAGAGAAAGCTCTCGGCATGAAAACAACAGGGAATTTGAATATTCTCACCCTATTTCCAGATGGGACGGGACTCACGGCAGTAGCAGTTCAAAGTCTGTAATCCTTAGGTTTCAGGCCTAGTCGTTCGGCAGGTCGGGCCTAGTCGGGCCTAGCAGGCTGGCCAGCAGTTTTATGGGAGTCCTCCCTTCGTGAAGTCCGGAAGTCCGAGAGAGAGTCACTCCCCCGGCCTGCTGCTTTTAAAGGCTCCTGACGTAACGTTTCACCTGACCCCCTTAACCGATTAAATGCGGAATTATCGGATTGGCATGGAATAATTCTATTGGTCCATTACCCAAAACAAGGAAGTTTTAGCTCAAACCAGGACACCTAAAAGTGGAAGCCCCAGTAAGTGAAGTCCAATTATCTTTAATAATCTTTAAATTATCTTTAAGCTGTCTTAATATCTTAATGTATGGATGATTAACCAGTCATCAAAACAGAAGACCAATGAGATGCTGAGAAGTGTTGCTTCAGAATAATGCTATTATTATACTAAACTGACCCACACAATCAAGACCATCTAGGCTGATGGCCCATCATCAGCACTCGGGTTCTCACTCTCAGTCTGTGGTATCACAGTACTATTTTCAGACTGATCAGATCAGTGCCTCTCCACCTTCACAGGCAGAAGAACCTCTTGTCAGTGGTCCCCCTGCAAGGGGTTGACTGCACAGATCTCTCTTCTTAGTCATGTTGTCATCTAAGTCAAAAGACCTGCTTAGCAGATAATTTGAAACGTGTTTTCACTTTTATTGCTTGTGCATACTTAGGCATGAAGAGAAAAGGCAAGTGTTAGAGTCAGTATATTTTAATGGGAAAAGGATCAGAGTTTGATCTCTACTTTGATACAAAACAATTTCTGAAAAAGTCAAATACATAAACTCTGTACTAAAAGGTACTCTTACTCCCCTGTGAAGGTGACTATCTCATCCCACTGCTTTAAAACTAGACTTCTAACAAAACCAGCCTTGCAGGCTATCATAAGGTGTCATGATTAGCTTAATTCAGTCTAAATGTCCATAATGTCATCAAAAGGAGTGCTCCTGCTCTCCTCCCTGTTGCTTCTGCCTGCAGTGTGCCAGAGGTGGTGGCCATATGATTGCCTCATTTTATTACCAGGTTTTCAAAGAGCAAGTGTTTTACCTGGAAGATCATGTGCTCTTGTCACTGCATCACATGACAAGGATCGTAAAGAAGGGCTAACAGTGTCGGTGATGTAATCTTAGAGAGATGTTTGTTGCGGGTGTAAGCTCTAAAGTAAGTTATGTTCCTGATGTTGGGAAATACAAGTATTTTCTATTTTCTGTCTGAAAATAGAAAACTTTCCTGTGAAAAGCTAAAAGCAAAATGAAAAGTAGTATTTCTGGAAATGTTCTTGTTTCAGCAAAAAAAAAAAAATCAGAAATGCACACACACTCTGCATGGACACAGACAACAATAATAGCAGAGCAAAAACCATCATGAATCAATACTGAGACATTTTTAATTTCAGCTGAGATCAGCAAAGACCTTTTGGTTTTGTAATTCTTTTACTTCATTCTCCAGTGGAAAAGACGTAAAATGGAAAGCAGGCACAAAGCAAAAAGATGAGAGAGACTCCAAATCTAGATAATTTTCTGCTTGCTTTCATCGGAGTTGAAATAAAATTCTTAAACAAAAGACCAGAACTTTCATATTGCTTTGTATCTTTTTATTTATTTTAAAGAATAATTTCCCCCTCTCTTACCTCTTCCTACATTTTCTCAAGCAAACCAAGGCAGGCAAAGTTGCTTTTCAATTACCCTCTTTTTTCCAGCCATCTCAGAGTATCTGTTTATGCCTCTGAAACAGAGTAAACTGTCTGAAGACCACAGAGGAAGCACACTGAACTCTTCAATTAAGAATTTTTGTGGCTAAATTTTGGACTAGTGTTAAAGAGACATAAAGCCAAGAAAATTGACTTTATTTTTGAATCTAAAGCTCCCAAGAAGGACTGTGGGAGAGACATGCAATCACAAGTGCTCTTCTGATCAGTACAGTTAACCTATGCCAGAAAGCACCTATTTGTGTTCAATCCTACAGAAAGGAATAGTTGATTTCCTCAAGTGTTAAAGTTCTTGTGGAGCAAAGCAACAGCTGAACAGCTGAACATTCCACAGAGCAATAAACTTCTGTTTTTTCCTGGGATAATGACCATCCCTAGAGCTTCTGGTGAAGCTCTTACTAAGGCTACCAGAGGACAACTTTCAGTAGACTTTTGGCAAAAATGATTGACAGTGTCCTTAGATCAAAATCCTACTGCAGTTTACAGCTGTAAGACTTTTTGTGCCAATTTCAATGGCTTGTTGACAAGTTTCTGCTACCTGTAAATCTCTCGCAGTGGCTCACAGTAGATGACACCCATATCTCTCAAAGTGTCAGGATGACTTTTCTTGCGTTTGGTGAAGTATCTCAAATTTCTCAGAAGAGGTCTTGAGATTGTAGGATGGCACTCACTAGTTTTGGTTTAAACTTCACTCAAAGAAAAGCTATAATAACTTGCGGATTGTTCTACTTGTCAAAAGAGCAAACTTTGTTTTACAGGTTTCAAGTAACTGGTTGATATATTTTTCACACTAGACATATTTAATGGCAGTATGATTTTATTTTTCCTTGTTAGAGGTGAAAACAGCTCTGGAGTGAAATTTTCGGTTAACCTTGGGCTCAAACAGATTCTCGTTTACCAAGGAATCACAGCTTCCTTGTGAATGCAAAATCACATCTTCACTTCTTTTACAGATTTTACAGAATAGTATTATGTTCCAGTAAAGGTCCGAAGGATCCCAGGGTGACTAAAATCACAGACATGCACACAAACAGGCACACAAGTATAACAGGGTTTATTCGATCTAAAACCAGACTAAATGTAGAGTCAAACAAAACACAGACAGTTAGAATTTAGGCTTCCAAAGTATTACAACTAAAATTACTGCTACTATGATTAAGACTACTATGTGATGCACCCTGTGGACATTTGAGGGCAGAATAAGCGTTCCCTTCTGTCCAAGTGCAAGTCATCATGATGAATTAAGGGGAAAAAGGGAAAGGAAAAGTTACCTTAGTTCATATACATACCGACCCTAGGATGGCAATTACTGTCCAAAGCCGCAGAGTCCCCAGCATGGATCGTTTTAGAGGTGAGGCATCGGTACTTAATGGACCCTGTGCTCATCCTCACGGGGGCAACGTGGTCCTTGTTGTGCCATGTAGCTACCTCGTCTCTGTTCTCAAACAGCGCTATCCTTGTAGCAAAGGTTAAAGCTGCCCCTCACATAACGTATGGCCAGTACGTATGTGTGGAGTGCCCCAAACTCCACCTTCCAATTACATAATCTGTAACTCCACGCATGCCCAATTTCACTACTGGGATCGATGTTTGGTGGTCGTTTGACTTCATCTTTACTCTTCTTCCTCAGTAAGAATTGTGTGAACGTGGGAAAACTCGCTGTTGTAGCAACTCCTTTCCTTTTCCCATCCCTTGGCATCTGATCACAAGGCTCGCCATTATGGGTTCATCATGGGAGAATCCACTTTGGGTGCAACTAGTCCGCTACCCCCCCCCATCGCTTCTCCTGAAAAAGCTCGCTATCTATTGTTTATTGCAAAGCTTCCAAAACTCCCACTGCCCTGTGGTTTCTTGCAAAGCTCCGTGTTCAATCTCAGACCAAACTGTTTAAAGAGGCTGCCTGACACACATTAGAAAAGGAATTATATTCTCTTACAGATCTAAAAGGGAAGAACAGCTTTGAAAATCAGATCTAGCATCTTTTTCTTTAGCAGCCCGGGTGATTCCAAACATTAGTTTTCTTTGGGATTTCAGTTTATTTCTGGTAGTGGCAACACAAGCTTGTTTCTCAGTGTAAATGATTAACTCATTCATCAAATTCTTGTAGTCTGTTCTTATAGGATTTTGGAAAATGGTAAACTGTTGTAGATCTTTCCAGTATTCATCTTAATTAACGCATTCAGAAATTTCCCCAGCTGTTTAGGAAAAAACCTCACACTTTTAATGATACCATGTGAGCTAGATTTCACCGAATACCATATAAAACTCCATGATGTTGGCTCTGCTTTTGATGAGCAAACTATGCATCATCTAAACATTCTGTGAACTTGATCTGTAGCTAAAATGAATGCCAAGTAAAACCTTGTAGGAGGATTAGCATAAAGAAATAAGAATTCCTTTAATGCATCACAGCAGATGTTGTTTAGCCCACTCTTTTATTTTTGGTATCAGCTGTTTATTGATAGAATATAAAAATAAAAGAGGTATGAAATGATACTTTTCCTATACCATACTACTGATGTTTTCTCTCAATTTCTGGCAAACCTGGGAAAAGTTTTCTCCCACTTCATCATGTTTGACATAGATGGGAGATAATAAGGAACTCTCTCAATCAGTTTTGGGTGGTTTTTTTTTTCTTTGAATAACTTTTTAATGGATAAATAAACTTCTTGCCAAATCAAAATGCTGTTATTTTCTGTTATAAAAATTAGGTCTTATACTGGGAAAAGAAAGCTGGGATTCAAGTTTACCTTTCCAAAATGATTTCATTTAGGGTCAGTTGAAAGCTAGACTACATTTCTGTGATGTGACACTTCTTCAAAGGTATTGAAATGTGAGAACTCCTATTCCCTTCTGTAGATCCAAATCTTGTATCTGTTTACATCTCCCACAATTCAACACACCACCACCTCTGAGTGACCAAATTGTGCATCACGCAAGCCCTCTGGGTACACTTACAAAATGGGTGATATAGTCCAGCCAACAACATCATCCAGTAGATGGACAGTCATCATCACAAGAAAGCATAGTACAGTATTGAACTACTGTAAAGAAACCACTTTGGATCAATCAAGAAATCTTTTGATACTACAGAAATGTTTCACTTTTGTTGAGGAAACTGAAGTATATGTTTCCTTTTGTAAGATGGACATTATTCTGAACATCTTTTGGAATTGCAGCAGGGTGGAAACTGATTATTGTTGTAAACTGCTTGCGATATTTTAAAATGGAAAAAACGGTATCAGTTAAAAATAAAATACTTTAGTTCAATTGATAAAGAGGAAGAAAACATTTTTGAATAAATAGTCACAATTATTTTTCTCCATTAAGAGCTTGTTTTGGAGGGGTTGTGTGTAAACTGTGTTCAAGTATCAGAACTTCCCAAGAGACAGGAATTACATTTTCTGTACATTCAATCTGCAAACATGATCAGACTGAAATGCATTTTAAAGTTCAAGGCAAAATTAGCTGAATTTTAAATAAAATTTGTTTGACATACAAAGATCTTAAATTCTTTCTAATTGGAAATAAAGTTTGAATGGTTATAAAAAATCATTAACATAGTGATTAGAAGCAGTTCATATTGAGACTAAAATGCTCATAAAGCCTGAAGAATTGAGACATCGTAAGGCAATTTGAATGCAAACCCCGTAAATGCAATGGTATGAAATACCATGCCTCATCATTAATGAAATAAAATCAGCTTTGAAACTGTTTTTTTCTTGTCCTTCAGTTACGCAACTGTTTCTTATTAGTAGGTCCCCCAATGAATTAATGTATAGGAATATCCCATTCCACCTAGAAACCTAATGAAGCTATACAGATTTCATATTCTTTGCTCACCTCAAAGATGTGCCTGCTTTAGCATTCTGTCAACAGAAATTCATTTCATACTTAATTTAACAGTGTATTTCTTCACCAGTGCACTTGCTATGAATAGAACATGATGGGATGTGACTCCTTATGATTACCCTAATAATTTTGTGCCCCTTAAACCTAATTTTTAAGCAATGTTCATGTTTGTCCCGTCTATGTCCATTCTATATCCATTCAAGCTGGTGACTTCATCGTGAGTAGTGGATATATACAACTATATCTGTTCACGTTTCTGTCTGGAAGTATGCTAACAACACTAAACAAACTTTGATGGCTGCTGAAACCCACTGAGTTTCTATCATCACAGCCTCATGGGTCTCTCTGGAAAAGGCTGGAGAATCTGAAAAGTAGACAGACTTATAAAGAAGACTGCAGAACTAGTTTGAAATCCGAATAGCATTGCTGTTCAACGAGTCGCTGATCAAACCATACATGGCATACCTAGAAAGAAAATTTGATTGAGTTATTACTCTGTTTTTCTGATTCACACAGAAGCAGGAAGCATTAAAACACTCTGTAAAAGACCTGCAACATTGAAGCAAGTGCTCAGACTTAAATAAATATCCATTTTCTTGGCTGATGCCCACATCACATCTCCTTGTTTTTCTTTTCAGCTGATACCAGTGAGATTGAAGCTAGATGTCATGAAATGTTCATTGTGTTACAAATATGGCTTTTACTGTACTTCTACTGTGTTTGGGAGAGTCTAAATACATCCGGAGAGCCGGAGAGTCCAAATATATCAATGCGACTCAACTAGAGAAGGAGAATGTCTGGATTTAGCTTATCAAGTTGTTCCAATTTTTTCCTGAATTGAAAGGCTCTTAATTTCTTTTTTATGATGCAAAGCATGTGTATGCCTGTACTTTGACAATGTTGGACTGGATATTCACGCTTGGAGATATGAAGTTCTTCCAGGTTATGGTTATTGAGTGTATTTGGACCAATCGCATATGTATGCTATAAATATTCCTCAGATGCAGTAAGAACAACAAATGAAAGCTGTGTCTAGAAACCACCTAACATACATATTGCCTCTTGAGTTAGATGTAATTTACACTTGAACAAATGGTGGGTAACGTGAGCGTATTTTAGATCAGCAAAACTAAAAATGAAAGGGTAGAAATTTTGTGGTCCTGTGTAATGTCATAAATCAAACATGTAATGATCTGCAGCGATGTAACTTTTTTTTTGTTCAAATCACTGTTCCATGCATGAATAATGCAGCAGATGTGAATGCATATGAAAGACTTCATTGTTTTTACATATATAATTATGTGTATAATGCTGATTAAAACCAAGAATAATAGGCATTTCCATTACCGCTATCCAGTGTTTTTGCAGTATGGTTGTGAAAACTAAATAGTCTGTGATGTGCATATTTTCCCCAAAGTGTACTTTATCCTTGGGGAGCGGTGAGGCGAGAAACATTTATTTTATCTTTTGCTAGAAAGTTTTACATCAAATGTCTGCTCTGTCAGTGTCCATGCAGTCGGCAAGATGTGACTGAGAAGCATGGCCTGAAGTGGGAGCCACGTTCTCTTCTCAGCTCTGTGGCAACTTAATATGTGGGACTTGAGTCCATCATCTACTGATTTCTGAACCTCCTCTTCCACTGCAGTGTACATTTTTGACACTTTGAAAATGTCTTTCAGTCTTTATAGTGCTTTTATAAAGCACTATTACATGAATTGGCTGCCAATACTCTCCTGATTCCTTGTGTATCTGAGCTCTAGACTATTTCCTATGCCTGATTTTACAACTGCTTAGGGGTGTAGTGATTCATGGTTCTGCAGACAGGGGCAGCAGATACTGAAGCGCTTGCCTGAAGTCACATGGGAAGGCTGTGACAGAAGAGGGCTTCTGTGTACAAGTTGGTCACAAATCACTACACCAGCCTCCTAGATATTCCTGATAGTTTTTGACTATAGTAGTACATTTTATCAAGTATCTATAATGTATGTTCACTTTTCCTGGCAAGCAGGGTACAATCTTTCATTCAGCTTGAGAATTCCATTACCATCATTCAAGTTTTTATTAGTTCAAGATCAAACTACTGGAAAATGCTCTACATGGGGCTAATTCAAAACCATGAAAACAACTGAAATAAGGTATACTTGCACTGGAAGTTATTAATAGAGACTTGAAGCTGTGCAATGGAATTTAGCATTTATTTGAATGTGACTAAACTGAAAGAAACAAAATAATTTATATGCATATAGAGCTCATTGCTGTAATTAACAGGCATCAGTGACTCTAATACTGTTTTATTCAACAGATGCCATGCTGATCTATTTTCTCTCTCAGCTAGTCAAATATCTGTTTTATTCCATAATCCTTCTCAGATTTAATTAGTGAAGACTTTTTTAGCGATGAAGGTGGGAGATTATACTACTTCTTGATTTTTTCATCTTGATTAAAAACAGTGAAGCTGAAAGGAAACACCTTCATACTGTTGTTAATGCTCACAATTTCATTAACCTGACTTTGCCTGTATGACAAAACCACTGAAGACAATATAAACTAATTTTGATTTATGAAAAATGTCTGTAATCCAGGACCCAAATTCAGAGCTGATGTCTAAGATATCCAAAGTGTGGTGTGGTAGTAAAAAACAAAAAGTGCTCAAAAAGTTACAAACTATCTTTTTTTTCCCTCTTGATCAAAGGACACCAAGAAAGCTATTTTCCAAAGAGTAATAGTCGTATTAGTGTTACTGAAGAAAGTGTCCTGCCAGCCACACCATTATCTCAGCGGGGCTTTGTGCTAGAAAAAATGTCATTAGCTACACCACCAGGCTCCATGAGTTAGACATGACATGTGTTAGAGGATAAGAACACAGTATCTGTGATGTCCTGAATGCATAAAGGAAATGGCAGTGTCTGATACTGATGGTATTTTAAATATTGGAAATGCCAGAGGTCTTGGTGAGCTGTAATTCTTCTCAGAATAAGTGGTGACCCTGTGGTGTTGAGTTTTCACCAGAAGGTAGAAAAGGCATATATAAAATTTAAAAAAAACAGTGTGATGAACAAAATAAGCTTAAAATTTTGAGAGTGTGAGATTAAAAATGCGTAAGGAACATACCTGAGGGGAATGGCCACTGTAGTAACAAGGTGGTGGTGAACTTAGCTTGACCATTCACTGTTTATCAGGGCTGTGATGCTAATGTGACCACTGTATGGCTGATCTGTTGTTGTTGGAACTGTTGCTCAAAGCATCTCAGATTCACTCAGCTGAATTCGGTATTGGTCTCAACCACAAAGATATCCCTCTTATTCTCCTTTCCTAACACCCCAAGGGAGGAACTTGCCCAGGTTTTGAATCTACAAAGTTTTGAGTGTGTTTGAATGATCAAAACAGGCCAAGTTATCTCACCTTAGTGAATTAACCCTTTCCAGAAGACCACAGTGTCTGCAAGCCTCGCTCAATTCAAATGTGCATTCAGCTGTGTTCATATACTTCCACAGTCACTTAAAATTATCTTTCTTTTTTCTTGCACAGAATGTGTTATAATCATTTTACTGTGATTTAAGAAAAGGCTTATGGGACAGAGAAAGAAAATACTTTTATCTTAATGAAGATCTCAAAGCATAACACCCTGCTTCCTATTCATTAAATATAAAAATTGAGAAAAATTAATCTACTGTCATGGGTGTGATTTTTAACCCCTTATTTGACTTACTAATAATCCATCTTAAATTCCATTTAATTATTTCTTTCTTATGGAAGTCCAATTTACAATTAAATCTAATTTTAAAAAAAAAAGATCTTCTAGTCATTCAGAGCAATAAACACCATTAAAAAAAGTATAGAGAAATAGAATAGGAATTATATGGACAAGAAAAAATGTCCTTCTCATAGCTAAAAATAAATGCTTAATTTTAGTTTAAGAAAACCAAAATAATTCATTAAACTGATGTATTTCAAAACCAGACAGGCTTATAATATAGTAAAATCTTACTGAAACGTGTCTTGGTTGAAATTTAGATAATTACAGACTGTGTCAAGAATTTTCCAGTTGTTCTTGGGAACTGGTCTCAAGGTAAAGAAGAAAGACGAACTAGGCTTTCTTTAAGAAAGAAAATGGTAAAATAAGCGGGCAAATGGTAAAATAAACAGAGGATTTGAAAGACAACAGCAATATGCTTGAGGGGAAAATTGCTGAATTTTCCCTAACAAAGAAATGAATGAGTTTAACACATTGTTTTGAATATTTTCAATGTTGTGTTCAATTCCTACTTGTTTAAGGATCACCCTAAAGATCCCAGTCATTAAGCTCTCAAATCCTCTGTTCAGGGGCATGCAGTTGGGAGCGACGACTTGTGGGAACAAGATTTAAGTTGACATAAGTCTGCGTGGAAGGTGTTTTTGCTAAACTCACCATCTTGTCCATCACACCAGTACTGACCATTAGGAGCTACAAGACAGTGCCCAGCTGGTAAAATCTGTGGTCAGAGGCCCCAGCTGCTGGGCAATCTTGTTTCTCAAACATCTTGTTAACTGTAACTCTTACGTGATTCAGCACAAAATTTGTTTTCCAATTTCCAAGCAGCTTCTAAATCCTTTGCAAGGTTATTTATTTTAGTATCCAGATCCTAGAACTGCTATATTTGGAATTGCCATCTTTGTTTGCTAAAGACTAGAGTCTGCTGCTTTCAGCTCTCTCAGCTCTAGATTTGATTTGGTCTCCAGCAATTACCAGGAAGGTGGTTGCTATAGCTGCACTAATACAAGGAGCAACCAAGTTTCCTTGAGACACTGTAAGCAAGCATAAATAAACAAATGCTCTAAATACATTATAAGAGATGTTAGTAGCATAAGCGAGATATTACTGCAACAGGGAAAATAAGATTTTAGCCCTTTTCAGTGCCTTGATGTATATCGAACTTAACACATTCAGTGCTTAGCTTGAGCTGATAAAACTATTTCGACAGATATTTAAAGTATTATCATCTTCATAAGATTTTCTTCCTCAACATGATGTGAGTCACATTTTTGCTGTATTTCTTCATGTTACCACATTTTTCCAGAGACAATCTTTCTCCATAATTTTGCTAGTTCTTTAGGCCAATAATGAGTTATATGGCCAAAGCCAGGAACACAAGAAAGTTTTGATTTTAAAAAATCCTGTTAAGTTGCATTGAACTTTGTCAACTCTGGTTCATTGAATTTAGCTCTAAGTGTGATTCTTTTCTGACAAGTGACTGTAAAAAACTGTATCACATTTAGTCATATTTGTATTTCAGTGGCTCCCTATCTATTTTGCTCAGGATGTTGTTGGATTATTTTTAAACCACCAGACCTACCAATGAACCAGAGATGTGAAGGTCCTGCTGTGCTCAGTCTCATGCAACACCAGCAATAATGACATTTCTGAGAAATTAAATCTCTCACTCACTTTCACAGCAAATCACTTCAGTGTCTAAGGCAGACCGAGCTGTCAGATTTTCTTGAAGCAGGAGTAAACCCATTCTACTGCTAAGCTAAAATTAAATATCCCCAAACAAAGTTATGCTACATCTATGAAATACTCTTACAGTATTAGCATTATGTATAGTATTGAGGTGACAAAGTTCAGAGGGCTGATCCAGCTAGCTCATCATGGGACAAGCTTCCCTCACTGCAACAGAACATGGGAATTATCCTGCAGAGCGATTACTGTCGCAATAGTGCCCCGAGATTACTACGCATCTGTAAGCAGATGGTTTTATTTCCCTGAGTTATTCAGTATCCTTTTAATAGATCTTAATCTTTCTGGAAAATGCTGATCAGTTCTTGCTAATGGCTGCATACTGCTAACTTAGTGTCTTTTTACTTTGTTATGATAGAGTTTTGTTTCTTTTTGGAGATACTGGGCACTGGAGGCATTGGGCCAAGATGAGTTGATGGATAAAATTAATGGAGCATGTTTTAAAGCAAACCTCCTCTTTGCTAGCTATTAAATATTATTTGGTGTTTCAAGAGAAAAAGTAAATACTGCGTAGTAGAATGACATTAGTTGGAAAACTGTCATTTCTTAACTGATTTCTGATTCTGACTTAGCGCTCTACAAACTCTTTTCCTTTTCTTCTCTCCTTTATTTTGCAGTTAACTTTGACCACTTTCAAATATTGCGGGCTATTGGGAAAGGGAGTTTCGGAAAGGTAAGAATCAATTAATTTTTAGCAGATAAGAACCTAATAGAATATTCCCTTGTGTGACCTGATTGACCAGGACAAAGAAACAGGTTTTATAGCCTTTTCCTTCTTAAAGACATTTGATCATCAGTATAAACTGACTCTGACTATTCATTAAACTATTTCTATTATAATACATTCACTAAAATTTATTGAGTAAAAATGAATATAATAGTTCTCCTCAATGGGCATTAGCAGAATTTAGAAACAAGTTTCCCAAACAAAAACAAACAAAAAAGTAGGAGCAGACTACTTTTTTAGGCACTCACTAGAATGAGCTTGTTCTTAAAACTCTGGACTTATTTGTGTCTTTAAAGTAACTGCAGTATTTTAAAGGCACTTTACATAGATTCAATACATTTAGGACTGTATAAACTGACATACACTGTAATTATGATCACTGAGTAAATGTTTGCTCAATTCAACAGGCTTTTGCTGAAACGGAGAAGATTAATGGTTTGTTTACACAAGTAGATGAATTTTCTTTCCTATAATAAAGACTGACAAAGTCTGAAATTTTAATATGGGTAACTACAAGGCCATGCAGTCAGAGACAACAATATTATAAAAATATTAGAAACAGTTACTCTCATGAACACATTTGAAGGTGAAATATAACTTCAGTACCTGATCAAGCAACAGCTATTTAGATCTTGATTTAAATAATTCTTGAGTATGTGCCAGACGAGTGCAAGTCAGCTGCTTCTGGAGGTATGAGTTAAGCGAACACACAGAATTTTGCTGGCTTTTGACCTTCCATGCAGAAAAAATGCTTTTATTTTACAGAGGCCTGAAATACTTCTCACAGAACAGCAGGGGCCTTCAGGGCATGGTCCTTGTTTGGTTCAGAAGTTTCCAACAGAAACTCTCTCCGAGGTCAGTAGGAGAATAAGCTGTTAGTTCAAAATGGTACTGAAGAATCCCTTAAAACTCAGGGCAGATGGAGATCTATGTTTGTTATCACAATACACTGTTGGAATATCATGTCAAACTATATAGAAGTTCAGGAGTGTAAGATACAGCATAAGCAGTTAAAGATATATCCAAATCATGCTGGCCATCACACAGATCACCTGTAGTACCCCTCTTTCTTCAAAGCTTCCCCTTTCACACCTTTACTGTCTCTGCCTTTTCAAAGGGGCCTTCACTCTTCCACATCACACAGGAAAATAAAACAAGTTGATGTGCTTTTTGAAGGCTTGTTGGTTGATATTTGATCCACTCTTCTTCATGGCGTTCAGAAAATTGGTGAATATTTCGATGATATTTCTAGAAACATATAATTTTCTTACAAGTTCATATGGCTGCAGAGTTCTTATGAACCTGCTTTGGGATTATGTATGGGTGAGAACACAGTTTCAGAACCCTGAGACAGTATATTTAATGCAAGAAAGGACTCATGCATAAATCCCCTATACAATTAAATCCTTATTTTGCAGTGTTGAAACGTAACAGAGTAGTCTTTGGCATAACAGACTTATTTTTCCCAAATTAATGCAAGATTCTGACCAATCTTGTTTTTCCTTTCACCAACACAGAAAGAAAGAAACCCATTTTAAAATGACCTATTAGACCGCAGCCAAAAGCACAACACAGTCACTGGTTCAAGTGTCTTTCTCTGTGAGTCAGTCTTGCTTTTATTGTTCATTTAGAAGCCTTGATGTTAGCAGCTTTTCCTATTACTGTCCTTCTGGAAGTACCTGGCAGCAGAAAATAACAAGTGATGCAACACCTCGAATCTCTGTTGACTCGCTGGTTGCTGTTCAGTGTCCATTGAGCTCTAGCATCCTGCAACATATAACGCCATGGTCAGTATCACACCGTCCTTAAACTGCTTTCTTCCTTTATGACTGCTTTGTGGCCTTCTTCATTTTCTGAGAGCAGAAGGATGTTTTAAAACATGGTCTACTTTTTTATTTTATTGCTGTTGGTCAATCTCTCCCTCAATATTTCTTAAATTGCTGTCGTTGCTACAGCAACCTTAGGCCTCTGCAGGATGTTGCTGCAGGAGGTATCTGATATGGCAGAGGCTCCACGCAGCTCAGCTTGCTCTTGTGCACACAGCTTGAGGTACTCCTCAGCACCTTACCTCTTCCATCAGGGCCAACAGCTTCAGCAGCAATGTTCTGGCCCTCCCAGCTGGCTTCAGAAAGCAGCTCCCTGCCTTTTCCTTTGACAGTTTCAATTCACAGTAGCAACATCTGCTGTTACAGGAATTCCTAGGCCGTTAAGTATGAAATGCTTTGTATCTCAAGAGCTTGTCTTTTCCGAGAAGTGGACACCTGTTTTAAGCTGCTCCTCAGTACACGCTGTTTCTTAGGGACATGTTAAGAGCAGGTGCAGTCTTGTACTACTATAGCATCTTCCCCAGAAAAGGCGAAGATACGTCACAGCAGTTGTGAGGAGTGCAGGAAGGATATGGAGAGATGAGAAACAAGCAACACACTCTTGTTTCCAGAAACAACCAGGTTCACTTCTCTCTTCTTGGAAAGGTGTCCTTTCAGAGCTCAGGTTGCACCCTGGTAAGTGACAGATGAAGAAGTTGAACTCTGAGTCTGCATAAGACCATCACAGCCACAGCTTCTAAGTCAATGGTTCTTTTGTTCGAGCCAAGTGACATACAAGCCACGGCAGAATGGTGTGTGACCACTCACTGAATACTTGTCCTCACTCCTGGGTACGTGTATACATACCCAGTGTATGTATCCACATCTGTCAGCACATAACGGCACTGGTACAGGCCTGTGAGCTGCTGCGAGTGTGACAGTGGTACCCAAGCAAGGTATGTGATGCTATTAGTTCCAGCTGTTAGTTGCATATTCCAGCTATTAGTATTTCTAAATATATTTGAAGTGGATCAGGTCAGAAATTTTGTCCAAACAGGTTTTATGCACATGGTAAATATTTGCCTTCAAAGTCAATTCAGAAGTAGACAATTTAAAATATTCAAACCAAAAATACTGAACACTGGTCTAAGTATCTATTTCTTTATGCCATGTGATACCTTAAAAAATTCTCTCTCATGTTTAATCTGTCTAAATTTTTTTAATTTTTCAAATAATATATTGCCAAAAAAAATCTGAATATCATCCAGTAGTACAAAACATACTAGAAGTGAAATACAAGAGTTGCCATTGTTCTTTACTGTAAAAGTAACCATATAATTGCAGACTTACTGCTGCAAAATAATTTGTATTCGCATCAAACAACTAATTTTCAGGTATATTATAGTACCAATTTTCTTCAAGTTCCCTGTTCATGGGAGCAGGTACATTGAACATTCTGACCTCCTTAAATTAAATTCAAATTACGATTTCAATGTACAAACTTTTTCTCCTATTTGCCTAAGATGATGAGACACGGGATTTAATCCTGATAATTTGGTTGTATAAAACAGCGACTTTCTCTGTTGAGCTTATTGAAATTACCCTGGTATAAAACAAACGGGAGACCAGAATCACATCTACACTGATCGAGGGTACTTTATTAAATAATATACAATGTATTTCAGAAAAAAATATGCTGCTATCCTAAAAGCAACTTAATGCACAACCACAGAATATTAATACTGTTTGACAGTATAACCACCTATTTTTTTAGCTTGAGTTAATATGAAAGGATACTAAGCAGATGCTTAGATCCTGCTCCGGCTGTCATGGTTTGCTCAGGGGAATCTGGGAATGAATCTCCCTATTTCAAGACAATTCCCTGGCAGTGTAAAGGCAAACATACGACATCCATTCTCCAGCCTCTGTGTAAATCTTTCCAGCTCCACTTGTAGGCTGAGACTATGAGAATCAGTTTTTCAGAATATGAGGGTAAGAATAGACATGGTAGCAGTATTTCAGGCACATGCTTCGTAGCAAATTTGTCAATTCCTACACTGAGTGAGAAACATATAGCTGATTTCAGTCTTGTAGTCATCTACATCTAGGTGAGCATCTTCTGCCCATGCACGGCTACACCCCTCTGATGGGCAGCTATAGGTGCCCCATCTGATCTACTGATCTGACATACTTGATCCATAAGGTTAAGATACAGGAGCACAGCTGAGATGAGCGCTCCAGCTGCCGGCTCTCCACCCAGCAGTGGACCTAACGGTAACCTTGCACAGAGGAACTTTCTCTGACTGCGGTTTTGCGTCTCTCCTGTTTTATGACCTATTGTGAAACTGTATCATGAGGTAGTTTGAGAAGTCTAAGCAATCATGTATGAAATGCAGACCAGAATGCTTTATTAAGTGCTCCCATGCCCTGCTGTTCTCTCTGGACCAAGCACAGGGAAGACAGAAGTATTTTAAAATTAGTGGGAAACAGGAGAAATCTGTGCTTTGCAGTAAGTCTAACTTTTCGTTCATCCCCCTCTTTTACCCTGGGAAAAGCTTCTGTGAAGCTACCTATGATTGCTCAGCCAACACAGCATTATGCAGCTTTCTGCAACAAACCTTCAGCAACAAACCTTCGGCAAATTTTGCCCCACTTTTACTCAGCATAACTCTCTTATTTCACTGACGTAGCTCTGCAATAGCTTATACGGCACTTTGTCACCCATATCTGTCTCAGTGCCTGTGTGCCTAATTAATCTGTAATTGATCTGTAAGTGCTTTACTTTTTTGCGTGTGAAATCAGAGCAAACAGGAGAAGGCAGCTTATCAGTAGACCACAGCATATGTTGGATATGCTCCCTAGGTGCAGGACCCGACAGTTGCCCTTGCTGAACTTCATTAGGGTCTTCTTTGCCCAACTCTCCAGCCTGTCCAGGTGTCACTGAATGGCAGCACAGCCTTCTGGTGTATCAGTCACTCTTCCCAGTTTTGTATCATCAGCAGACCTGCTGAGGGTACACTGTCCCTTCATCCTGGTCATCGATGAATATATTGAACAAGTCTGGACCTAGTACTAACCCCTGGGAACACTGTTAGCTAGAGGCTAGAATTTGTGCCTCTAATCACAACCCTCTGAGCTCTGACATTCAGCCAGTTCTTAATCCATCTAACTGTCCACTTATCTAAACCACACTTACTAAGTTTACCTATGAGGATGTTATGGGAGACAGCGTGAAAAGCCTTGCTAAATTCAAGGTTGACAGACAACATCCACTGCTGTCTCCTCATCTACCCAGTCAGTCCTGACATCATAGAAAGCTATTGTTCAGGCATGATTTCCCCTTGATGAATCTATGTGGACCACTCCCAATAACCATTTCCTCCACATGCTTAGAGATGATTTCCAGAATGAGTTGTTCCATCGTATTGCCTACCTTTAAACAGGCACAACACAGTTGCCTGCATTCAAGCTAGTCATCTCCAGTTTCTTTTGCGGGACTCTAGAAAGGAAACTACCTCTCTAGAAATTGTCCCCTGGACCTATTTAGACCCATACCTCAAGTGGAGATGGATATGTTTGTCCTTATCTTTTGACTATGAAGCTGAATAGCTCTTGAGTTCATGACACTTATTTTGGTTTGAAGCGTCACTTATAGAGACTACTGAAGCGGGGATATCATTTCAAGCAGGGCACTGTCTGGGCTTTGGTAAATGATTTTCACAGAAAAATTGGAAGAAGATGTTTTAGTAATGTGAGCCTGATAGCCTTCCATACTGGCATGTGTAAATAAGGCAATGCTGCCCAGACTTCCACAACGAGTCGTCACTGAATTTGTTTGTGGAGGTGCCAGAACACCTGTTCATCCCTATTTTAAAATGACTCCTTTGGAAAGAATTTAAACAATAAACACATCCCACCCCCCAATTTAAGTATTTCCCATTAAGACTGCAAGCGTGAGGAGGGCTTGAGGGGTTCTCCTTCCATTCCCGCAGTAGTGAAAAAAATTTCAGCCCATCAATGTCATGCTCAGAAGAGTTGACAGCTACCAAGTAGAAATGCCAGGAAGGATCTGCACTACAATTCAGTGTTGTCATAACAGTGTCGGGTGTTTGTCACAATAACATCAGTGTGGATGCTGCTTGTGTTTCCCAAGTTTTAGTAGGAAGTAGCTTTAGTATATTCGTTAAAATCCTCTTGCTTTTGAAACCATGTTAAAAGATGTTTCTAGGTACACATTACTAGAAAATGTTTACTAGCATTCTGTTTTAAAGCTGTATGCTAGGCAAGCTCTACTAGCAGCAGAAGTTTTATTTCAGCTGTGCTGAATGCCCTTGTCTTTACTGGTGGGTAAGAGAACTGAGTGCTTCTGAATTCACAGCATTATTTCAAAACCTGTTTACATTACATGTTTAGGTGCTGTATAGGACCCTAGTTTGCCGCATTAATCAAACCTGTAATTCTCAGCTGAGTGAAACACCATTCTCTCAGCAATCTCACTAGTCGATGGTTCAATAGGGAGGCTTTTTATGTGGTGGAATAGGAGACTTCTGCAAACACTTCAGTCTATGCCAAGTTTCATACGAAAATCATGCCGCAAATTCCTGTGAGAGAATGAACTTCTGGATTTATCTTCAGACACAAAATCCGTGAATGTTTTACTTCATAATGTGATTCACTAAATTGGAGTGTCCACATAATCTCAGATGGGATGTCAGGAATTGCCCCTTCAAATTCTGCTTATGATTTTGAAGAAACTGTGGAAACTTGAACAACTAATTTCCACTCCTCCATTTCAGTTCAGCACTACCTGCTACCTCTTCTTCCCCCAAAAGGCCAACCCCAGTTCTCCACTGTTCCACATCCTGCATTCTTTCTGTACAAGTGTGAACCTTTAGTTATCTCAAGCGCATCTCCAGTGTTCAGAATTTCCATAACAGTCCAAGGAGGAAAGTAAAATAAAACCTCTGTACTCACCATTGTGCAACATTGGTGAGCTTAAGACAGAACATTGCCATCCATGTTTTACTTAATTGGCAGAACATCTCCTGATATTAGGAGAGGTAATTAGAAAGTCTGCTTAATCACACCTTACGATTATTGGTTAAAAGTACTCTATTATATCCTCTCTTTGGAGCAGATTTGAGCTCAAGGGCACACTTCATGGACATAGAGTTGTAGAGAAATAAGTGTGGTTTGGTTTATCAGGACTAGATCCTCTTGGATGGAATGTAAAAAGATAGGGGAAGTAAAATATGCTGATGGTACCCTCCTGGAGCCTTTCCTCTGAATTTGGGAAATGTGACCACACAGTAGGGCTCTTCTCTAGGGTCTTCGCCCTGGTGCTGGTTGTTTGTCACCACATCCAGAATCCAGATGATACCTTATTAAAGTCGGATATTTCAGCTGTGGGAAGTTGCTCCAGACCATTTCTGAATTTTGAGCATGCAAGGTCCTTTAAATGAAACTCAAAACTAAAGGATTTATTTTTGATGGCACTGTGTTGTAATCTGATCTCTAGGCACTAATTATGTGTGTGTGCTATGTGTATATATTATAATTTTATGTGAGTATAATATGAGAGTGTGTATGTGTATGTGTGCATGTGTATAAATATACATAAAACAACATTGCCCACACCAAGTGAATCCAGAATACCCTTGAACTTAGACACTACAGAGTTGTGATATCTAAACCAGATGCTTCCAGTACATACTCTGTATGTGTCCTGATAATGAAATATACAGATTGGAGCCTATGGCTGTATCGGTAATATAAATGTTGCACCAAAATAGTATTTTCAACTAATGTTCTCTTGGTGGTGAAAACACACTAGGAGTGTCACTTTAAAAGTCCTGATCAATTAATAAGAAAAACGCTTCAGAGCAAAAGTCTGTTGAGGATATAGATCTGCTCTATCCGTGTATGTAGGGCTGCTGTGAAGATGAGATACACACCAGCTTTGGGAATGAGACACAGAACAATTTTATATTTCTGTGTTGCCAGAAATCATATTTAAAATTGTGGTTCTTGGCTGTGGTGCTGGTGACACTCTCCAGCTTAATTCGCAAGGTAAACTATCATGATGAAAAAACATCCAGGACTTACATGGCAGTTCTCCAGATTAAGGTTGTCTTCCTTTATTACAAAATTATTTAACTTCTGTCAAAAAAAGAAAATAAAGTTAAAGCAAATAAATTTAGTGCCAGAGACTAAATCATGGTAATAGTCTCCTGTGACTTCCAAAAATATTACGATGAATCTCTATATGAAAATTCTTTTTCTTTTCAAGAATAATTAATGGAGCATAATTCTGATATTTAGATGAAATACTGAGCCTTGTGAATATAGGCTACGTTTATGATGCAGTAATCAAGATGTGTGTGTTGACTTGTGGGAAAGAGGACAATGATTGTGCATTTTCTTAGGCAGGAGGCAGTAATTTCTGTGACTAACGAATTAGCCTGAGAATTGAGAAATTTGACTGTATTCTATTCCACCCAGCTTTACCGTACAACTTCTGAAAGTTATGCCGCTTTTCTTGGTTCCCATTCTTCTTGTGCGGGGGTGGGCTATTCTTTTTTTAACTTATTAATTACATTCTGTTTACAAAGAATCTTGCATAGCTGTGATGTGGTTTTTCTGATGGTGTTCCTAGGGCATACTGTCCAGGTCTGAATTTTTTAAATAACATAAAAGGCTCCTTTTTTCAAAGTCACAACTGAGTTTCCTTTCTGTAAGTGTCAAACCTCTTTTTTTTGACTCTGCTGTCAATTAGGTATGCATTGTACAGAAGAGAGACACCAAGAAAATGTATGCCATGAAATATATGAATAAACAGAAGTGCATTGAGAGAGATGAAGTTCGAAATGTTTTTCGTGAGCTGCAGATAATGCAAGGCCTGGAGCATCCCTTTCTAGTCAATCTATGGTAAGGAAACCTTTGAAATTCTGTCAAGGCTCTCTTGCTTTCTTATTGCTGAGTCCACTCAGGCTATGGAAGGCTGGAAAGCGGAAAAGTAAGAAAAAAGATTCAGTGACCTCTTTCTAAAATGTATTTAGGTTTTGCAGAGGGTTTTGTTTTTCATGAATATTTTAAAGTTGTCCTTTTGCATTGAAACATTTAAACAACACATTCACCTTTTCATTTCTGGTTTGGCTTCTCTCCAGATTGTTACCGCAGTGTGTGGAAATGTTTTGTTCTGTCCAGCTTCATCATTTCTTTTTGCCAATACCTTGACTAAGCACCTGTTGTAAAGTTATGGGGTACTAAACCCAACCACTACATTACTTTTTTTTTTTTCTAGTTGATTTAGACAAAATTCTACACTTGATTAATCCTAAAAAATGGCTGACATGGAACAACAGAAAAGCATCTTTTTGTCACCTTTCTCTTACCCTCTCTGTGCTAGTCACTGAACGCCTCAATCACATATGAGTGTGAGAAAATGTTAGCCCAGTAAAGACTAACTTCAATGACACCACCAACTTAAAATATTTGCTGGCTTTTATGTAGTGATAGTAGTAATGAGATGCAGACTTTTCCTCTCTTGTCTAAAAATGACCTGTATAATTAAAAAGAAAAGGAGACATAAACCATTACGATATGAAAATTGTTCAGTTCACGAATAGCTCGATTGACAGCAGATGGTCACAGTGCAAAGAGACCTTCTGTTTTGTGAGTTTTATCCATCTTACTAGAGGTCAAATGCTTAACATACAGTTTTTGCCCATCCTGTAGCTCACTCTTAACCTGCAAAAGTGAAAAATTTCTTGTTGCCAGCTTAGCACATTTCATCAACTAAAAGCCAAATTATATTCTAGCTTGAGTGAACATAGTTTTAGTATAATCGCACTCTTTTTGTACTTTTACCAGCAAAAGCAATTGATCCCAAAATCCATTCAAAAAGGACCTAATCATATCTGTGTGTGTATATATATATCTCTATGTATCTCAAGTGCTCTACGTGAATGATCATACTTAAGCTAACCTAAAATCCTGTTGGAAGCTTAAAGAAAAATATATAAACGTTGAGACTCTAATACAAAGCTTTCCCAGTATATTTTCCAAGGTTCCAACAACCTGTACTTTGGGGATTTCTTCATCAAGCATGTGGTATCTCTGTGCTTAAAAGACTATGCATTTTTCTTTCATGAATTCGTCTAATCTTTTCTGAACTTGCATAAATTGTTTTTATCAAGATACAGCACAGATTTCCACTGTGTAACTAGACACTGTGCAGAAACAGTCATAGGTTAACATCACCTACAAGATACTTCAGCGAACATAGCAGTGTTGAAGTACTAAAGAGCAAATATTTATTGTGAAACAGAAAGTATGCTAGATTCCAATTACTGAGTTATAATCAGCTAATAAATATTCCTTCTAGTTTTCTTTTTTATAATGCCAAAGTTTAGATCTGAAATAAGCAATACGTTAAAGAGATTTGTGTGATGATGATTTTTATTGTAAATAATTTACTTATTCTCACCCTCACTGTCACAAGATCTCAAGACTCAAATATTATGCTATATGTGTATATGAGAAATGTAGAAAATTAAAGAGAAATTGAGTACTCTAGAATTAACAGAACATTTCAGGCAAAAAGAAGACTATTCAAGATGCTCCAGTACACTGCATATTCAATGTCTCTAGCAATGTTTATAGTTGACCAGACCATCTAGGATGTTTATTAGGCAGAATGACAAGATTTTTCTTTGCAGGGAAGGCTCAGAGAGGGCCTGCCTGCCCATCAGATCATGTAATAAATGACAGGTCACGTCCCATGGATGGGGCCTGAAATTTAATCACTTGCATTAAAGCTTGTGACCCAGCTCAGCAGCCAGTAGTCCTGTCTCCCTTTCACCAGTGTAAGTTTTCAGGTCTATGGTATGGGACAGAAGAACATGGAATAGTATGAAGACTTATATCCAGATATAAAATCAGTACCCACATTCATGGATAGTCCCGGGAAGACATGCAATTTGCTTGTGCAACCACTCAGTGCCTGCTGCCTTGGCATCTCAGTGCTTTGGGGCCTGAAACGCCCATGTAGACAACATACTTTGGTTCTCCTTAGGGCCAAAGCACAATCATGTGAAGGTACAACTAAGCTAATAGATGAAACATCATCCAGGAACATTCCCAGGTGCAGCCTGAGGCAGCTGAGTGGGTCTTTGGCACATACCTGTGCTATGTGAACCACCCCCTTTGCAAAC
The DNA here is from genome assembly GCF_000710305.1 of Buceros rhinoceros silvestris. NCBI lineage: Eukaryota > Metazoa > Chordata > Aves > Bucerotiformes > Bucerotidae > Buceros > Buceros rhinoceros. The sequence goes on along the minus strand of NW_010406590.1, from coordinate 104,743 downwards.
AGCTCCTGGGACAGTTTCAGAGTCACAGTGTCCCATGGATCAATGTGGTGTGGCCAGCACCCTCCAGCAACAAGTCTTCCTAGCACAGATATGAGCTGCTCCCTGTCAGCTGGCCTGAATGCTTGGAAATTCTTCCCAGCATGTTTCATTTACAATGATAACCAGAGCAGACAAATGCAGGTATGAGATCCTACTCATGGGACTTGTATCCTTCCTGTTGAAGGTGGGCAACTCTGTAGTCGAAACCCAGATATATGAGGGGTTTTGTCTACTGAGGTTCAGAGACTTGGACTCTAGCAAATTTTCCAAGAAATAATTTCATTGACACTTAGTATTTTCACCTGAAATGTTCACCAAAAACATCACATTTAAATGTCTAGTGATTCAAAGCCCAGACTACAGAGTACACTACTGAACTACAGGAGAACCTATATTTTACCCTGGGTTAGCACAGCAAAGAAAAGTCTCGAACCCAAGCCTCCCCAGACTTAATTTAGCCTACCCCAAATAACTCATTCTTTGTACCATGCCCATATGTTTCTATAATTAGTGTTGTACAATCCTTAATTAATTTAAAATACCTTCTGGTGTATTTCTGTAGTGTCTTCACTTGCAGACTTCAGCAGCATATTCTAAACCTCTGAATGCTCTATCTCAACTTTTTTTATCTCAATTTCAAGATGTTCTACACATTGTCTTCGAATTATTACTTCTGCTATTGAACTACACGGGCGGAACACAAAAGTCAGAAGTAACACAAGAATAATGGTCACATCTGTTCTATTAACACTAAGCCATGTGAAGTCTTAAACGTATTAATTATATATTATTTATTTAAGATTTGAAACTATGTTTTATTTGTTTATTTACTACCATGAAAAAAGGAATACTAGAAGTACGGATGGAATATTCCTTAAATGTATTTTATGTGTTCCCAGCAATAATCTTTTAAAATAATAGCATGTTCATCTATTGTTGGTGAATTAGCATCCTGATAAATGTATTTTTTACTTGCAGTTTAGATGCAATAATAATTTGCATCAAATACATTTACATTGTAGCTATAACTTAGATTAGATTGTTAGCAGGAATCAATGAGATTTCCTCTTATGAGTCAATTCCTGGCATACTAATGGAAGGAAACCATTGAAGCTACTTTCTTCTACAGTAATTGCAGCTAGATTTGTGTTTCAATTTTTGGAGTTCAATTTTTTCTGTTTATTTTGTTAATTGCATCATGAATGTGCAAATGGCCTGTAACGAGAGATTCTAATGCTATCTAGAATATTAATTTAACAAGGAACAGTTATGTCATGGTGTATGGGCAGTAACACAGCTGCAGCGCCTGTAAATGTTGAGTTTCTTTTGACTGGGCTGTTTTAGACTAGTCTGTCTTTCTAGACTCTATCTCACTCTGTAAGGGTGAATATCAGTTTTCAGGAATAATACCTAAGGTAAGGTTTTGGTCACTAAAAGTCAGAAATCTCATCAGCCTACTAAATTTAACTGCCATCTTCCTACTTAGATGGGGTATCCAACTTTGTTTTCCCAAGGATATTCAGAAGTAATTATTCTGAGAAGGTAAGTGCCAATCTGTCACTGAGACCTCTGCTGCAGCCCCCTCATCAGTAGACAGGCACTGACACTCTTCACTTAACTAAAAAATCACTTCTTAGATTAAGTCAGAAATTCAGTCATAGGCAGGACTTAGACAAAGACAAGTAGTGGTGAACTTTTTTTATTAAACATTTTCCAAAATGGTGCCTTTTACATTAGATTGTAATTGGATAAAAACTGGAAACAAAGTTTGTGTGAGGAACTGTAGTAAAGCGTGTTTGCCCAAAACACAGTGTGGACTTGCAGTTAAACTGTTGTGCAGTCTGTGAAAAATTGGGGGATGCCTCCTCTAAAGGGAGCCTAGAGCTCATGTCTACTGCTTTCCAGATGAGCTAAATACTTGTCCACAGTGCAAAACGTGACGATAGCGCCAACAGCTTTTTTGGTAAAAATGAATCTATCTTATTTGTCCCTTGCAATCTCAGACAAAAGTAATTAGCCAGCTGGACCAGTATGGATGACACTTCAAAAGTCTTCAGAAAAGCCTACATTTCTCCACTGATTTGAAAGGGAAATTAGGTACTTATTTTGGTTGCACTGTCCCTTCTCCTTGATTACTTCCTCCCCTAATTCTCAGTTGTAAGAAGCAAGACTTAGGCTTAGGTAGGTAGTCTGGACCCGATCTGCCTTTCTTTTGTCTGGAAGGAGTATATATGATGATAAAATTTGGGAATTTTATTATCAAAATACCTGGATCATTTTCAAAGTATGATTTTCTGTAAGAAGTTTTGTGTCATCAAAATGTATTTTTTTGGTTTTGTGTGAATTGACATGGAATATTATTTCTTTTAATTCAGACTGTCAAATCCAAATCCATATTTAAAAGCATATTTGAAGGAAATTGTACTCATGACAATCTTTTCCTGAGTTCGTGGGACTGTCACTGAGCAGAACTGCTGATTTTCAAATAATAATAATCCAAACTTTCAAGATATGTAATAGAATTAACATAGTGGTAAATCTTCCAAAAGTTCCTTGACCCAGAGGGAATACTAAGCAAACACGTTAATCTTTGAGGAGTTACATCATCAAAGAGAAAAGTTGGCAAGTCAAGAAACAAACGTGAAGCCTGGAAAGCCCTTTAGTTATACATGATAACTGCACAAAGAATTGGTGAGGTATGCGAAAGCAATTTATCGTAAGTTAAATTTTTGTGGAGAGTAGAAGAAGAGGAAAGCAGGTAAACCTTCTGTAGGGGGTAATTCTGCTGGCATCCATCTGTAACCTCAGCATAACCCCATAACACAAGAATACAGAACAGCTCATATAAAACAAGAGTAGCATCTCAACTCCAAAAGAGCTATATTAAAAAGCTTTTTGAGGCTCATGCATCTTCTCTGAGCTTTATTAGATTTAGCCTCACAATCTCAACTTATAAATCATATTATTTGAAGTATGAACTGTCTTTCATAACACCTGACAGAAAGGAATCATTCTTCCGTAAATGCTCGTAATAGCTTGGAGGATGAATTTTTTTCAGGAAGGGCTTGATTTATAACCTCCATTTTAGAAATGAAATTGAATAAATGCTTAAATATATGTGAACCTTGTACCCAGCTTTACCACTGTTAGAGGCATTTCTGATCATAGAGATTTCTTCTTTAAAGGAAAAGAAGCTCAGTTTTTAATCAAACCTTTTGTATGTCACATGTATTTCAAGCATAGATGAATGAGCTGTAGAAATGTCAGCTCCTAACTCTGTCCCACATCAAGACACAGCATGCCCCTCTAGTATCCATGCCATGTTTATCCTTCTCCGAATATCTGGGTGTCCCCTGGGCAAGATGGGTATACCATTCCTGAAATGATCCATATTTTAAATATCTTTTTCACAACATACATTAAGACTGTGCCAAGAGCCTGGTCACTCCCTATGTACCAGTGTGGCTAGACTTGTCATTACATGACTTGTCTTCAAACATGAGTAGATCCACTGGCTGCTCTGAAAACAATACAGCTTATCACAAAAAACGGAAATATTTTGTAAAAAATAATGCATGTCTCAAAATGGTTTCTCTGCTGATACGGAACAGAAAAACATGAAAAAAATACGGACTATTCCTCAAAACTTTCAGAACATTGAAGTGGTCTTATTTTTAATGGCCTTGCTTAAAGCTGTTATATCCTTTTTAAATTGTCAGAACAATTTCAAAGGCAGCAGAGGCAGAAGGATGAAGATTTACTTTTGTCAGCTTATAAGTCATTTTCCTAGTATAAACAGCGTAACATGTTTGATATATTTAACAACCCATAAAGAAGCGGTAGCTGCATTCTCAGAGTGGCTCTATATTTTGAAGTATTTTTCTTTCCACTCACCAATCTATGGAACATATATATATTTCATGAGACGGAGCTGAAAAAGTACATTACTGCTACCGAACAGGGTAAGACTAAGTTTCAAATCCAGTGAAAATGGGAACAAGGGAAGAACACATATCCTAGCAGAATTTTCACGCGTTTCTGAATTCACCTAATACCCCAATCTGTCTTTAAAAGAAAGGGGAGGTAAAAAAGAGAAAAAAGGAGGCAAACGGGAAGAAATTATTTGTTCAGTCTTAAGTGTTGGGTGGGTTGTTTAATGTACACATACACACACATAACTGGAAATTAACACTTCCATGTGAAGGTCTCCCTTCTAAAATAGCATGGGAGAAACATCACCTTGGACTGCCCCATGGAACAGCTCTGCTCCTCAGGCTGGTGTCAGGAATGTGCATAAACCTACAAACTTAGGGAAGTAAGAATACCTGGCCAAGTGTTTTACTGCCAGGTGGAGTTGAAAATATGCGATCAAGGAGCATTGGAGACCCCCAAGCACCAAGAGGAGGTGGTTTAGGTCTCCTTAGTGCCTGTGGTGTTGTAACTTGCATTGACATAGTAAACTCAATCTGGAGTGAAAATATTTTACAGGGGATGGAAAAATTCTTTTTTGATATCCAATATGACCAGCTTTCTGAGCTTCATGATACTCCATACTAAAGGCTGTGAGTAAAGTCCGTGGTCTAACAGAAAAATTACCTGATATGTTTGGAAGGGATCATGGGTTTTGTGGTGCTTCCTGTTAGGACATGGGTTGGGTGTTTCCAACTAGCATGACTGCTTCTTCAGCAGCAAAGAGGCCTGCTGAAAATGAAAGCCAAGATGTAATGGTGGCTATCTTAATAGCATGTTCTGGATCCCCAAAATTGACTGCTTCTTCAGCAGCAAAGAGTACTGCTGAAAATGAAAGCCAAGATGTAATGGTGTCTATCTTAATAGCATGTTCTGGATCCCCAAAATATCATGAAATGTCACAGATCCTGACAAACACTCAGTTTTCCTGGAAAGTAATAAGGGTGGTCAACACTCTCCCCTCTCCTTGGTTACACCCAGCTGCTCTAATCCTGCTTTACAGGAAGAAAGATTATTACGTTGCCCTTTTTGGCTATGTCTGTGCTAGCAAATTAAGATAGGGTATTCTTACTGGACTCCCGAATCCAATATTCAATATTGCTAAATATTTTTATACCCATTCCTAACCTACCTTTGGATGGGACATGAGCACCATCCCAGAGAAGCTTCAGGCACAGCCAGATTGCTTCCTGTAGGAAGCTTGCATGTCATCATACTGGCTTTGAAACTGTCAGCTCAGTAAACCAGACACAGACTGTTCCGTGCTATTTGGTCTCCGTGCTGGAGACATGTTTATTGATACATTTCTTACTTCTTTTGTGAATTTAGATGAGGTCTTAAATCCCTGGCCATGTAATTCTGGCCCACTCTAGATATCTGATGGGTTCTAAGATTCCTTTCCAGGCAAGGAGATGCACTTAGTGTCTTGCACAGAGCTTAGATGGGTGAACTGTGCTATAGAGGAAGCAAAGGCTGAGTACTTTCCTGAAATAGGTAGATCAATTCATCACTGCATTAATGTGAATCTGAAATAGGTAAAGATACAGAAGTTTTAAATCTAAGATTGAAAAATGCTCCATTCTCCAGAGCCTTAGAAGAGATAATGATGGAGGAAAAAGGCCAGGAAAAGGCAGTGAGACAGCAGAAAGGCCAGGATAATTAGAAGAAGAAAATATAGGAAAGATTTGTCTTGAGTACTACATGTTCAGAATATTGTTTCTGGATGTGGAAATTACATTGGACTCAACATTGCCAGTTGCTAACCTCTGGATGCTTGTGCTAAATGAACAGTAACTGTAACTTCTTTACTGACTGATGAGTGTCTGATCCAACAGTTACTTACTTTTGTGCTGATTTTAATACTCTAAGATACTAATTGCCAGAATTGGAGCACTGTCTCAAGTCTGCCCATACTGAATTTTGTTTTGGTGACTGAATGTTTCCTATGAGAAACTGTTGTCACCTTGAATAGATCTATCTTTGGACTTAACTTTACTACATTCCTCGTAAAAGCAGGAATTTGCCTTTTGAATTTTTTTTCATTAAAAACTACTGCAATAGATATTTCACCTCATATGCCTCTTGTTGCATCTTGGGACCCTTCTTAGGAGCCTGTCTTCTACACCATTCCTACTGAGACAGAGATTTTATTTGCTGACCCATAATAAACTTTTCTCAATAAAGCTTTCACTGCAAGAGGAATTATAGCATAACCACTGAGGAATATCAGACTGCTGGGAAAAATAATCCCTTTTGTTTTAAGAATATTCAGGTTTGGTCTAGTTCCTCTTAAGCATTCACAATTATTGCCTCATTTTGCCTTCACAGGGAGATTGCTACTATCCAAAGCAGACCATCATGAGCCTGGAGCATTGGCCATGTCTCAGGTCTGTGGTGTAGATAGTCACAATAATTCTGTGCGCATTTTTGGCAGGGATGAATACTGTTCCTTTCTGGACAGGAACAGAGCTCCACTGATGTGACAGGGTATTGTCAGGAGAGCTTGCAGGGGAGCAGGGTTTCAGTGCTTTCAGCATAATGAGATGGGAAAGAAGAAAAGCCGTTATACATTGCTTCAGCCTCTTCAATTGCCAATTTAGGCAAGCAGTACTTTTTTTCCCACATTTTTCCCCACCTTTTTCCCCTCATTCTTGCTTTAAAGGTTATGAATGCCAAATATGATAGCTAGAGTGTGTAATTAGACTGATAACCAAGGTCTTATAGGTAAAGTGGTTCTCATGATAAGTGACAGAGTAATGAGTTCATCATGCAAATCTACTGTTTTCAGCCTGTACTAAAAGGACTGCTAAAGGTAGACTATACAAGATGTAGCTCAGCACTGCATTAACAAAACCCAACAACAGTGGGGCAGCCATCAGACTGCAAAACTATCATGGATGCACTTGTAATATTGTCCATAGACATCCAGGAGTGAATGCAAAGTACATGATCGTTACATAGAACCATAGAATCCCTTTAGCTGGAAGAGACCTTTATGGTCATCAAGTCCAATCGCTAAGCCAGCACTGCCAGGACACCACTAAATCATGTCCCTCAGCACCACATCTACACATCTTTAAAATACTTCCAGGGATGGGGACTCCACCACCTACCTGGGCAGCCTGTTCCAATGCTTACCACTCTCTCTGCAAAGAAATTTTTCCTAATATCCAGCCTAAAGCTCCCCTGGCATAACTTAAGGCTGTTTTCTCTTGTCCTATCACTTGTTGCTTGGGAGAAGAGACCGACAACCACCGCACTACAACCTCCTTTCAGGTAGCTGTAGAGAACAACAAAGTCTCCCCCGAGCCTCCTTTTCTCCAGGCTAAACCCCAATTCCCTCTACTGCTTCTCATAAGACTTGTTGCTCTAGACCCCTCATCCAGATCATTGACAAAGATGTTAAAGAGAACAGGCCCCAGCACTGAGCCCAGGGTACACAACCGGTGACCAGTCACCAGCTGGATTGAACTCCATTCACCACCATTCCCTGAAAACGGCCAGCCAGCCAGTTTTTCATCCAGCGAAGAGCACACCCATCCAAGCCATGAGCAGCCAGTTTCTCCAGGAGAATGCTGTGAGAAACTGTGTCAAAGGCTTTACTGCAGTCTAGGTACATAACATCCACAGCCCTTCCCTCATCCACTAAGTGGCTCATCTTGTCCTAGAAGGAGACTAGGTTAGTCAAGCAGGACCTGCCTGTCATAAAGCCATGCTGACTGGGCCAGGTTGCCTGGCTGTCTTTTATGTGCTCCATGACGACACTCAAGATGATCTGCTCCATACCTTTTCCAGCACCAAGGTGAGGCTGAGAGGCCTGTAGTTCCCTGGATCCTTCCTGTAGATCGGTGCTGCATTTGCTAACCTCAGTCAATCTGTATCTCCCTGGTTATCCAGGACTGCTGATAATTTACGGAAAATGGCTTGGTGAGCACTTCCACCAGCTCCCTCAGTACCCTTGGGTGGATGCCATCCAGCCCATAGACTATTGTGCACATGTAACTGGTGTAGTAAGTCACCGATCACTTCCTCTTGGATTATAGATCCCCTCTCCTCTCGTCCAGCTCAGGGTGCTGGGCACTCAGAGAACAACTTACTTACTCTTAAAGACTGAGGCAAAGGCAGCATTCAGTACCTCAGCCTTCTCCTCATCCTCGGTCACTGTGTCTCCCGTCCAATAAAGAATGGAGATCCTTGGTCCTCCATTCTGTTGTTAAGGCATTTATGGCAACAGTTTTAGTTGTCTTTTATGGCAGTGGCCAGAAAAAACCTTAATTGGGATCTGGCCCATCTAATTTTCTCCCTGCATAGGTTCACAAGAATAAAAATAAGTGCTTAACACTTCCACTGAAAAACTTTGATACAGAGCACATCCTACGAATCTAGAAATAATCCAAAAATGTAAAAGTTATTCTTGGAGACTATTGGTGGTGTAATACAGCTTGGAACTTATATTCTACTTTAGAATATATTAGAATATACTTAGAATATATTTGAATATATTCACTTTATTCATATGGGTGAGTTCCGTTTTATTTATAAGAGGTTGAAGTAAAAGTTAAGGCACCAATACTAAAAACAAAAAAAAAACCACCATGGAGCTAGCAAGTAATATCATATTGGTAATAGTTGAAGTAATATCTGTGTGTTTCAGGTAATATGTTAGCTCCCTGAGCCAGATGTTTCTTTTTTACTCCTGCTAGAATGCCAAATCTATTTTTAACTTATATGTTGTATTATTATATAAACACTAAGAGTTGCAGACTTTTTTGGCCAAATGTCCAAAAAGTCAAAAGAGGAGCCAAAAGTCTGACTATATAGGTGTAAGTTGTAAATAAATAAATAATAAACATCTTGAGTGTAATACAATTTAAATTTTGTATTGTAAAAATTGCATCAAATCGAGAGGATTTAAAAAGGCAAGTAGTGGGATTGAACCAAAGCAGGATGTGCAATAATGCACTGTTGTTTTAATTTTGCCTGCTTAGGCAAACATTTGCCTTGGTTCATTAAAATTTATCAATGCTTTTATTATTTTAAAAGTCAACTATAGATTTTTACAGCATAAATGTGCTCTTCATTCCATTTTATTGAACTTAATGGTTTTTATTGTACTTGTAAAGTGCAATGAGACGCTGATACTAAGACTTTAGAAAATGATTAATGGTATCCCGTTTCTAAATTAATGACAGTTTTGCATTTTAAAGTTCTCATTAGAAGAAACTTTCATGTTTCATAAGTGCTTGCCACATAAAGGAGGATTTAAGGGTCCTTTTCTACTGGTGTTACACTTTTCACAAACTACATCCTGACCAAGGAAAAGTTCATGGGCTGTGAAGGAGATGACTATTTAAATTCCCTTGCAAAACAATTGTGGCCAGAAGGAAAATAAAATTACTTTTGCCAGTCAAATTCTCTAAGTACCTAAATTAGAATTTATCCAATGCACAGAGGGTAAATTCTTTCTTACAAAAACCCAGGTGGGTGGAATTGAGTCCTGTTGGCAAACGAATAAGAAAATCAAAACTAACAGAGGCAACTCTTATTCTTTGACCATAGCTTTCACAGGCTGACCAACGAGTGGATTGGAAGAAGGATGAGAGAAAATAAGGATGTGTATGATGAGCCTGGTGAGGGATACATACTGTGAGATGAAAGGAGAAGGCATTTTCCACCTTCTGAGTGTACAAAATCTAAGCTAATCAGAAAATGCAATCAATATTGTTGCATAAGTCGGATTCTTCAAGGTCTGAACTTCCTTTACTGATATTTGAAAATAACAAAAGCAAAAGAGAAAGCCAGGTTCTCTTTCTCGCGTCTCTCCAAAGAAGAGGAGGCATGAGCTATAGACCTCTGTGTATGCTATTCTTTCTGTGGAAGGTGAAAACTCTGCAACCCTTTTTTAAAAAATAACCAACTACTTTGCTCACTTTGAACTAGAACACTTGATATTTTCCATTGAGGAAAATATCCTTTATTTGAAGGTAATACTCAAATCCAAAATATTCCTTCGTGGAGAGAATGATTTGCTAAATTATAAATGATGAAATAATATGATAAAAATGGAACAGCATATTCTAAGCTGTATGTATTTAAAAAGAAATGTAGAAGTTAAGATTCATAAGACATTAGAGAAATATAGATACATAATTTACATGTTAAGATATCATTGCAGAAGCACCCACAAACCAGACAGCAGCAGGCCCCCGAAAATTGTGGATTTATTGCAGTCAAAATTGCCTGGCACTCCGATTGACCAAAATTAATTACAAGTTCAGTTGTCAGTCGGGACCATATTATGGCACAACAAATTCATAACCACTAAGGAATACTCTTCAAGGAAGAGGAACCAAATTGTGTACAAACTCACTCACACAAGGGAAAATATCCCACTTAAAGGTATCCAAACAAAGGGGACACTCAGCAAAGCGGGGAGAGAGGGTGAGGGCTCACTTAATCCTGGGAAGTATCCTTGGAGGCATCCTGTTTCCAAGCGGAAAGTCTTCCTGATTGCAAGATCCTGCTGGATTCAAGGAGGACCTGCTCAAATCAGTTCTCCAGCAGGACTCCTTTTATACCCTAGTAGAGTGTGAGCTGTGGTCATTTAAACTAGTTGGAGGTAAGCACAGACAAGAGGCCAGCTAAGGAGCCTAGACTCTGATGCGCCAAACAGCCCTGAGGTGTTGACCTGATCTTTATCACATACTTGTGCAGACCCTGGTCTTTGTGCCAGCATCTCGTCAGGGTATCTGTACCTGCCACAGATATTATCATCTAAGAGAGATAAAAGATGTGATGCTGGACTCAAGTATTATCCTTATTATTATTGTTCATGACTTAGTAAATGGAGACATCTGTAGTTTTGACAATACAGTACTTCGTTCCCTAGAGAAGGGTAAGCATTTTTTCTTTCCTAGTCAGTACAACCGTCTCTATGTAAATGACAGGTAAGGCAAATTTTGCTTCTTGAAAGAACTTCAGTGGATGATAAAGGGTTCATATGTGAACAGTGGCATATTTTTGATTAGATCTGGGAAGTATGCTATAGCAATGTCTTCCATTTGTCGTCAGCCATGGTCTACTTGCCCTGCATTTAAGTGGACACTAGCGAAGTATGGGCCTAGCCAAGCTACCTACAGTTTTACTACCACTATTCTAAAAGCCCGGTGGCATATGGTGTCTAGAAAGGCTATGAAGCAGTAAGGTCAAAAGTCTGAGTCAATTACAGAGTGATACCAGTGAAGCATAGGATTTTCTAGCATTTGTTCAAGTGGAAACAAGAATTCTAGCTGTGTTGAAAAGATGGCAGCGGTCATCATGATATAAAAATATAGAATCATAGAAACATAGAATCGCAGAAACATAGAATCACAGAACCACAGAATGCTTTGGTTTGGAAGGGATCTTTAAAGGTCATCTAGTCCAACTACTCTGCAGTGAGCAGGGACACCTTCAACTAGATCAGGCTGCTCAGAACCCTGTACAACCTGACCTTGAATGTTTCCAGAGACGGGGCATCTTCCTCCTGCTCTTCATCCACATCCCAAGTAAAAAGCCCTAGGATGAGTGTTTTGTCAGAGAAGGTGTGTGGCCAATAGCCACCTCAGCAGCCAGAGACAGCTGAACAGCACTACACAATTCACTTAAAAGTAATGGAGGAAAAAATACTACTTTTCTGACTGTTTGATCCAGTTCAGTGCTGAAGAAAAAATTGAACTTTTCAGCTGGCAGTGCTCTGCTAGTGAACTTGTATTTAATTTTCCTCTGAGCCTTTAAACAACTCTATACTGCACTTGTCTTAGTTCCTACTCAATCATGTTAGGCTTTTTTCTGCTCACTAAGGTCTATCACTCACCTGTGACAGAGACATGTTCGCTCAGATACAGTCTCCTGTGTTTCCTCTTCTGTTCCTCTCAGTCTCAATCTTCTACGGAGTCCTCTGGCTGGCAGTCTGTTTTGTTGTATAAAGGCTGTTGATGTCTGGTGAACTCTTTATTTTACTTCCTGAAATATAGCTGGATAAACTAAGTATTTTTAATGTCTCTCTCTTTTTTCTTTCTTTTTTTTTTCTTTTTTTTTTCTGTTAATTATTCAAGAGTACCTTATGACCTTTTGATACACCAGCTTCAGGATGCCCCATCAATAAATATTGAGTTGCCTGTGGTTCCTTCTTTTGCTGTCATTTGGTATAAGTACTGCCATGTGCACATTAACTGCATAACTAGTGTCAACCACCGACACTCCCTTTCAGATGAAATAGTATCTTTAATTAGTGTTATTCCAGCCTTTGACAAGTTAGCCTGCTTTAATAACAACTTGTATTTATTATTCTGTAACTGTTTTAGTGAACAGTTTAATTTCACACTCCAGGAAGTCTTTTTTTGTTTGCTTTTCTCTCTCTTATTAAGCATGTCATCAAGGCTCTTATGCTCTCCTGAATTGTCTGTCCTCTTTCCCAGCAACAAGAGAAAAATGGGACCCTTCAAATTGTTGTCCAGCCTCTGTTCAAGCAGGGAACCCTGGCTGAACAACACCTTCTACATCCTTGCAGGCACCACTTGTTTGTAAGCTACAGGACACAAAGAAGCTAAGGGTGCCATCAGTAGCTTCAGAGTAATGGACTGTCAAAACACAATCGGGTTGGAGAGCAGTGCTGTGCACAGTGTTTTCCAGCCCTGTGGACAGGACAGGGCAGGACTCACAGCTGAGGCTCCCAGCCAGGCTGACAGCATGGAGCAGATGGCATCAGGGTCCAGCCACTACCACTGTCACTGTTCGGTGGTACATCAGGAGAAATTGACACGCTCCTTGCTTAAACACTTTTCCCCTCAGTTTAGACAGTCATGTGTGGATCGATTCAGTTTATCCTTGGGAAGATGCTTTGCTTTATTCATTCATAACTCCCAGAAGAGAAGTATGTATAGTTATAGTGAAATTAAATGATCATGTCCAACAACCATCTTCTACCCTGAGATACAGTGGTTTTTGCTGCAATCTAGAATCAGCAGTAAAGACAAACTCCTAGAATTATCCATTCACTAACCTGTGCAAAAAAGTGTTACTCTTAATCTCTTGTCTTAGTCACCTGCAGAACTAGATTAAATAATGCAAAGTTCCACTTACTCTTACAGCACTTTCACCCATGCTATCTTCTACACTTTTCCACATTCTCCGTGAATACTGAATTTTTAACATGAAGCTGCAGCAGGAGCATAAAAGCATCATGCATAGCATTGTGCTTGTAGAGCCTTCCTCTGAGGACAAGTCTAGGAAAGATGTGGTGGTTCCTACCTCTTCAAGCGCTGAAACTTTAGGAAAATTAGATCTGGAAGTTAACTACAGAGGTGTCACAGTTTGCAGATGAATGAAGGAAGGCAGGTGATAAAGTAGTTTTTAATGAGGTGAGTACCTTCTTTCTCAACTATTTCTTTATTATTGTCTCACTTCTACCTTAATGCTTCCTCGCTCCACCAGTGTCCACACCCTGATGCCTCCTCTTAAGGCAACCTGAAAAACTCTTACTTCTAACCCAGGCTGGTTCTCGCTCTTACAGAAAAACTTCAGGCTGCAGGGAGTAAGCAAAAGAGCAGTTCAAAATGGCCTTTTCTCGTTTAAATTTACCCCTCAAAACATGTCATCTGGGCAAGGGAAGAAGGAAGGAGGGACTCTATACTATCTACCTTTTACTTCTGACTTACTTCTCTTTATATATAATATTTTTATAGGAATTATTTTTTTTTGAGCAACAATCCTTTAACTATGCATTTGAAAAACATGTTGCGGGTGCTGCCATAATATTGCAAACAACTGCTCGATACTTTTGCTGTACAGAAGATGCATGAGACATCAATTAGGCTCCATTGCTTCTTTGCCTTTAATTTAATGCAGGTTTCCATGGCAACAAAGAGACACAAATCAGCCAAAGCCAATAGTTAAAATTGACAATTTGCATTCCTGTCACTAGCCTTAAAAATGTGATGTACATTTAAACAATGAGATTGTCTGAGTGTTTGGTCACATGTTATACTGCTGTCTCTTAATTTACAGCAGTCATCTGTTAAAATGTAAACTATTATGGGATGCTGAGATGTAATTCTGACTCTTTGTTATAAATAACAAAGTAGACTACTGAAAAACGGTAAGGGGTTTTATCCTAACTAACAGATGCAGTAATAGTAATTTAAAAAGCAGGTCGGGAGTAGTTATGCCATAGACTAACTACATATTTATAGAAAAGTTGTATATAGAGATAGCTGAAAGCAGTTTCAACAGAAAATTTACCAGAAAATGGTGCATTGACTAAAATCTAATTTTTCTCTTTCTTCTAAATCTCTTACATCTACAAGGAAAAAAAAATCTGAGTATCTGGAAACATCTTGATTGTATCATGTTGGCCTCAGACCTCGTGTAAGTTGTAGACTGATGCATTTACTCACTGTTTCATTCAAGAGGCAAAGATGACAGGAGTTTAGGAACACCCAACAATCTACTTTACGTACATTCTGAGGAGAAAGTTTATTTCTTACTGTAAGAAGTTATCAGTAGTTAGGGCTGGGGCAGCCACTAGGCAAATGTCAGATGCTCTCTATTATTCCCTCTCCCTTCCCAAAGGGGAAGAGAGAGTGAAGAAGAGAGACTTACGGAATGGAAAAGAAAAATTAAATTGCTTTTATGAAAATATTAACAAGAAAATCAAATAAATACAAACATATACAAAACCAATATTGAACACACACACACACACACACACACACACACACACGAAAAGAAAAATTAAATTGCTTTTATGAAAATATTAACAAGAAAATCAAATAAATACAAACATATACAAAACCAATATTGAACACACACACACACACACACACACACACACACACACACACAGGCACCCCACCCCAATGGCATTTACATCACCGCCACCACTGATACTGTGAGGTGGACACTGGGCAGACAGGAACTACATTCAGGAGATGGATTCTAGGACTGTATACAGATGGGAACGAAGGCAGACTGGGCAGAGTCCTCCTCCGATGCCAGCCATTGAAGAAGAGAGCTTCACCCTTGTGATCTCTCAGCTTTGTACTGAATATGACGTCTATGGGATGGAACACCTTGTTGCTCAGTGTAGGGTCACCTGTCCTGTCTGCTCCTTCCCACAGGTGTGATCTCTAACTTACTGCACCCCCAATGTGACACACAGGATTTAGCAGTGGCCTTGGTCTGCACAGCAGAAAGTATAAGCAAGAGCCTTTCTGCACACCAGTCCCTGGCAGTAACTGCGAACATCAAGCATTGTCACTCCCTGAAGCAGACACTGTCTGATAAATGTGCCGTAAACTTTGGAAAGTGCAGTTAGTTAGAAGACACTGAGCTGGAAAGTAAAATCACTGAAAAGAATTAGTTCTGTTCTAGCTCAAACCAGGACAGAAGTGTTTAGAAAGAAAAACCAATCAACAACTTCTTTAACCATATAATTTATATTACCATTCTTATATTGAGATTGATAGAGAATTGGCTGAATGTCAGAGCTCAGAGGGTTGTGATTAGAGGCACAAAGTCTAGCCTCTAGCTAGCAGTGTTCCTGGGGGTCAGTACTAGGTCCAGACTTGTTCAATATATTCATCGATGACCAGGATGAAGGGACAGTGTACCCTCAGCAGGTCTGCTGATGATACAAAACTGGGAAGAGTGACTGATACACCAGAAGGCTGTGCTGCCATTCAGTGACACCTGGACAGGCTGGAGAGCTGGGCAAAGAGGACCCTAATGAAGTTCAGCAAGGGCAACTGTCGGGTCCTGCACCTGGGGAGGAATAACCCCATATATCAGTACAAGTTAGGGTTGACCTGCTGGAAAGCAGCTCCGCAGAGAAGAATCTGGGAGTCTTGGTGGATAACAAGCTATCCATGAGCCAGCAGTGTGCCCTTGTGACCAAGAAGACCAATGGTATCGTGGGGTCCATTAAGTAGAGTCTGGCCAGCAGGTCAAGGGAGGCTCTCCTGCCTCTACTCTGCCCTAGTAAGGCTACATCTGGAGTACTACGTCCAGTTCTGGACTCCCCAGTTCAAGAGACAAGGAACTACTGGAGAGAGTCCCTCGGAGGGCTACAAAGATAATGAAGGGACTGGAACACAAGCACAAACTGGAACACAAGCAGCTGCACCTGAACACGAGGAAAAGCTTCTTCACTTTGAGGATGGCAGAGCACTGGAACAGGCTGCCTAGGAAGGATGTGGACTCTCCTTCTCTGGTGACTTTGAAAATCTGCCTGGACACATTCCTGTGCAACCTGCTCTAGATGAACCTGCCTTAGCAGGGGAGTTGGACTAGATGATCTCCTGAGGTCTCTTCCAAGCCCTACCATTCTCTAATTCAGTGATTAATGCTAGCCTCTAGCACAGTTCTAGGCTTTCTTATGTAGAACTTTAAGAGGGGAAATATGAAGACATTGTAAATTTTTCTGCATGCTGTCAGAGAAGAAATTTGATGTTACTACTCTCTTGCTGTCAGATGAATCTGGTTTAGGTCTACAAAATATGGCAGCCTTCTCCAAAATGGTCAGATGACTTTGGATGCACAGTTTCTTCCACTTTAAAATGATTTTTCTGTTTTGTTTTATGGAAAACAATGATACATTCTGTTGAAACACACACATGCAGAATATCCTCTCCTATTTTCAGCTGTCTTTCTGGAGCATCAGGGTCCATGAGTACATCTCCTAAAAATGCTCCAAAAGTAAATAAACATGAGGTGTTGCATCTGTGTCTCATTGGCACAAGCCAGGGAAGTTTCTGCTTTTTCTAAGAGAGGTTTGAAGCAGTAGAACCTTCAAAATACAGGAGCTGGTTTCAGACATCTCTGTGGCAGTTGTCACATTTATGACAAGCTGGGCAAAAGTGTCCAAATCAATTATTCTCATATTCAGTTGAAAAATACTTAGCAGCAGCTGGGGAGACCTGGCTGAACAGTCTGTGATTTGATAATTCCTGGTGGTATATAGAAAATGATCAGATAACGAAAGTTGTGCTACACTCCCTCTCAAAACACCCCCAGCCTCATCCTGAGTCCTTCTAGCGGTAGTTCTATGGATGTCTATGAAGGCTCAAGCAAGTGACAGCAGCATATCTTACAGAGAGCAAGCCTAGAAACACACCCACCCTGCTCCTCCAAACTGCTAATGTGCTATGCATAAGAAATGGGATTTTGTACCTTACACTCCTTTCTGCATATAGGATAGATCACATGACAAATGGTAGAAAACTGCACAACATAAACCACGGAACGACTAAACAGCATAACACTGGAAACAACTGCAGTGGAAAAGAAGATGAGCTCATGTCCAGGACTCTTGAGACAAATGGTCTCGCTAAAAGGTTTAATTGGAATGCATGCCATAAAAGTCCATTGCATAAGTGATGGTAGAGTGGAGTAAGTCGTTGCTGTTATTACTTGGCTTTCAGGAAAAATACTAGGCAAAACCTGATTTATTTAAATTCTGCCTGTCAGTGGTTGACCAAGGTATGTCAATCTCAGGGACGTGTTCTTACCTCTCTCTAATCACCCCCTCTCCTGCACCATGAGAGAAAGAGTTAAAAGCAGAGATAAGAAAGAAAGAAAAATTTGTGAGACCTCTGAAAGTTTGGAAAACTGAAACAAATTTAGTAACACTAGAATAAGATATATATATACCGAAAAAACAATGAAATATTAGTGGGTTTGTATGGGATGAAAACGTGGTTGAGGAAACAAAGCGAAATTAATCCAAGCAGTGTTTGAAATGGTTTTGCGGAGGCTGGAACAAAAGAACCGTGGCGGCTGAGACAAATGCAGTGGTGCCACGTGGAAGCAGGTGTCTGCGCTGCCGTACCGATTTGGTCATGAGTGTTGAAGAAACGGCAGCGAAGCAGCAGTGTCAGCATCAGGGAAGTCAGAGCTCCGAAGCACGGCTGCTGCAGGAGCGGCTGCGGCAGCAGGGGTCTCAGGGCAGCAGGTAGCGAAGGGTCCGCTCCGTGATGCAAGGGTGCAGTAGCCGCAGGCAGGCAGGCAGAGAAAGCAAAAGCCTCAGGCAAGAGTAAAAGCCAAGGGCAAAGCAGGCTGTAAACTGGAGAGCAGAGCCAAGCCGGGAGGCACACAGCCTGGAAATTCCCCCAGGAGCCAAGCCGCAAGCCCCAGGAGCACAAGGCTCCTCCGAAGTGTAATCCCGCCGGAGGAGTAAGGGGCAGCCTCAGGAGTGTAAAGTGACGAAGCTGGGTCTGGTGAGCAGCTTTTAAAGGGAACAGGGAAGCCCATGAGAAGTTTTTACAGCCAATGAGAAGTGCTAACGTAAAATGGGAGGGATACTCACAATTGGTCAGTTTAAAACAAACCTTCCAAACCGGAAAAACTGGTTTTTTTCCCTAAACTGGGACACTGCCTTTGACAATTAAAAGGTCCGCTTTGTACAAGAAAGGCTGCTTTGCAAACCTGTTAACATTTCAGGAAAGCAAAACATTGACTGCTGAAGAAAACAGGGCACTTGTAAAGCCTGAGGATGGATGATGTATGGATGAGGTAGCTATGTGAAAACGCAAAAACAAATTTGGAAAGTGGGTTTGATGTGTAAAGATATGATGAAAGTAAAAAGAATCACAAATGAAAGCTCAGACTGAACCTCCTGATACAGGACATATGATAGAATTAGGTCATTACAAAAAATGGCTGAGTTGAATAGGAGTTTGATTACAGTGGTGACAGTCTGCATGCAAAGAGAAAGAATTACAGGAGACTGGTTCATTATTTGTGGAGATATTACAACCCCTCCTCTTTGGCTCAGCTTATTTTAAAGTAATTCTGCCTCTGCTAAAGATGAATTAAAAGCAGAAATAATGACATTGAGAATAGTAATGGGGCTTTCTGGAAATAAATAAGTGTGGTTGGTTGACCTTGGCTGGATGCCACATGTCCACCAAAGCCACTCTATCACTCCCCTCCTCAGCAGGACAGGGGAGAGAAAACACAAAGAAAGGATTGTGGGTCAAGATAAGGACAGGGAGAGAGCATTCACCAAGGACCAGACAGCCTGGGGAAATTAATTTAATTTATTACCAATCAAATCAGAGTAGGCTAATGAGAAATAAAACTAAATCTTAGAACACATTACCCCTACTCCTCCCTTCTTTCTGGGCTCAGCTTCACTCCCCGTTTTCTCTACTTCCTCCCCCTCAACAGCACTGGGGGACAGGGAATGGGGGTTGTAGTCAGTTCATCACACATCTCTGCCATTCCTTCTTCCTCAGGGGGCAGGACTCCTCACACTCACCCCCTGCTCCACTGTGGAGTCTCTCCCGCTGGAGACCATCCTCCATGAACTTCTCCAATGTGAGACCTTCCCACAGGCTACGGTTCTTCATAAACTCTTCCAGCATGGGTGTCTTCAACGGGATGCAGTCCTTCAGGAACAGACTGCTCTGGTGTGAGTCCCTAAAGCAGTCACAAGTCCTGCCAACAATGCTTCTGCAGTGTGGGCTCCTCTCTATCTATGAGTCCACAGGTCCTGCTAGGATCCTACTCCAGTGTGGACTTCCCATGGAGTCACAGCGTCCTTTGGGCATTCACCTTCTCTAGCATGAGGTCCTCCATGGTCTGCAGGTGGCTATGTGCTCCACTCTTCACCTCCATGGGCTGCAGGGGGACTGCCTGCTTCACCATGGTCTTCACCACAGGCTGCAGGGGAATCTCTGCTCCAGCATCTGAAGCACCTCCTGCCTCTCCTTCCTCGACCTTGATGTCTGCAGAGCTGTTTCTCTCACATATTCTCGCTCTTCTCTCTGGCTATAATTGCTGTTGTGCAGCAACTATTCGTCTTCTCTTACATGTTATCATAGAGGTGCTAATGCTGTTGCTGATGGGCTCAGCCTTGGCCAGTGGCGGGTCCTTCTTGGAGCTGGCTGCACTGGCTCTAGGAGACACAGGAAGCTTTCAACAGCTTCTCACAGAAGCCTCCCCTGCAGCCTCCCCTGCTACAAAAACCTTGCCATGCAAACTCAGTATAGTAAGTCTTGGAGATGAAAGATTAATTAATGTTTTTTCCATAAAGAGAAATGGAAAGAGCGTCTGGAATCCTGTTCTGCTGGATCCAGAAGACTGATCTGACAATGAATATACACAGGGGTTCTAAGGGATGTTGTAGCGTGGCGCTTCAGTAGTTATTGCTTATGATGGCATGAGCGCTCATTGCAGCGCACATCTCAGGTGCGTGTGTTCTATGCTGACTGGCTGCTAAGCTCTGTACATCCATATTGGTAATTAGTATTTTGGGGTATGTAAATGATTATATACTATGTTATCTATGGGGCTGTGAAGTTACAAACTGGAAGCTACAAGGGGAATGTGAAGAGTGTGCGATTACACACCAAAAGCTGTAAGGCCGATCCATAAACTCAATGCTGAAGAATTTGGCAATGCAACTCCTTGAAGGCAAGGATTCTTGGGATACTTTCCCTTGGGATGAAGGCACTGCCACGGAGCCTTTGGAGTGTGCAAGTGAAAGGTTACATGTGAAGGGTGGGCAACATAATTGAAACTGAAAGGTTCTCCCTCAGTATTAGAGAAGTTAAAGCACCTCAGGCACCATGCAACAAATATTGTTTTGGAATTGGTCTCCAAGGACAAGGTTCAAAGCAGTGGAAAGCTTTAACCCTCATTAAGCAGTAAGCACCCTACAGTTCATTCCGTAGATAACTATATCTTTGTCCTTTCAGACATCCACTACTGATTTAAACACCACTGTTTTCAGCAAAGTCTCCTGCTAATTGCTAGTCTTAAATATCCACATTTTACTGCTTCCAACCACTGTGTGTAAAATTATACGATCAATATTTTTTGGTGGTGGCTTCTTTAGAGGCAGAACCATTGATTCTAATAATTTAAATCAAAGATAGAGGACTGTCATCATTCAACAGTAATTACCTCATCATAATTAGAGTTAGGTACTTAGTAATAAGTAATAATGGTAGAATACAGAAATGATAACTGGAAGCTTTTATAATTAAAATTGCTTGTGATGAGTCATAAGCAGTAGCTGAAATAGAGGAAATGAAAGATGCATCTGTGTGGCACTTTCAGCAGCTTGATCTGTTACTGCTCAAACAGGAAGCAGCCAGAATATCAGAACAATGTTTATGAGAAATAGCCAACTGTGGAAGGAACCAGTACCTGTCCTTCCTCCAGTGAACCATATATCTGTCTGATGAAGCTGACTATGCTCTACTTTCAGCTGAAGTTCTTATCCGTGTATGGAAAGAGAAGAATAAATCTGCAATGCTGAAATTATTTATTCTTGGCCTAGATGTAAGATCAAGAGCTGCCTGTGGAGAAAAGAATTCTTACTTACCCTTCTTCATCTAGACCTTCCCCTACTCTTGAATTTCTTGAGTTTCAGGAGTCCATAGGTGAGTGCTCTGGAGAGATGCACACTGTCAGCACATCTGAGGCATTTGCCTTTCCTCTAAGTGTATGCTCTTTGCTGGGAACATCATACTTTTTTCCCAATCAGCTGAAGATTATTGCAAGGAAAATGTGATGCCTTGTACAAGAAGGGCCAGAGGGAGGATCCAGGGATCTACTGGCCTCTCAGCCTGATCTTGATGCCGGGAAAGGGTATGGAGTAGATCATCTTGAGAGTCATCATGCAGCACATACAGGACAACCAGGCAACCAGGCCCAGTCAGCATGGCTTTATGACAGGCAGATCCTGCTTGACTAACCTGGTCTCCTTCTAGGACAAGGTTGATGCGTGGAAAAAACTCCGCAATCAAAATTGATTGTGAAGCAGGTATGTTTATTGTGATTTCAGCTCTATAGAGTTGGGTGCAGTGAGGGTCAGGTACCCTTAAGGAGGCTTGCACACCACACCGTAGCTTTGGCCTCTTATTTAAAGCAGTCAAAAAACATACATATTCAAAGGATTGCTCAACCGCCTGGTACATATGTATTAGATTCTCCAGCTCCTGATGTAAATTAGGTCTCCTCCCCTTTGCACATGTGCAGTCTTCTTACATGTTACAGGTCATAAAACGTCATGCATCGCATGTCTCATTAACTCGGACTTATGCCTCCCCTGGGAGGAGAAAGTAATATTCAACAGTCTGTTAAGCAGGTGCAGTTCGGGGAGGGCTAGTCATTATCTCTTGTATCTTTATGGCTCGGATCCCTTCAGGCCACATCCTCCCTCGTGGCTGTAGAGACAATAGTCTTCTCTTTATATTGTCCCAAACGATGGGGCGTCAAGTGATAAGACCCTAGAGCTTTTAACAACTCAAAGACAGGCAGGGCAGGCAAAGCATTTTTGGCAAAGTTAACTAATATTCAAACCTGTGGAAATTTTCTACTTTCCCAACTCTAGGTTAGCCACTTAGTGGTTTACTACAGGAAGGATCCAGGGAACTACAGGCCTCTCAGCCTCACCTTGGTGCTGGAAAAGGTATGGAGCAGATCATCTTGAGTGTCGTCATGGAGCACATAAAAGACAGCCAGGCAACCTGGCCCAGTCAGCATGGCTTTATGACAGGCAGGTCCTGCTTGACTAACCTAGTCTCCTTCTAGGACAAGATGAGCCACTTAGTGGATGAGGGAAGGGCTGTGGATGTTATGTACCTAGACTGCAGTAAAGCCTTTGACACAGTTTCTCACAGCATTCTCCTGGAGAAACTGGCTGCTCATGGCTTGGATGGGTGTGCTCTTCGCTGGATGAAAAACTGGCTGGCTGGCCGTTTTCAGGGAATGGTGGTGAATGGAGTTCAATCCAGCTGGTGACTGGTCACCAGTGATGTTCCCCTGGGCTCAGTGCTGGGGCCTGTTCTTTTTAACATCTTTGTCAATGATCTGGATGAGGGGATCAAGTGCACCCTCAGTAAATTTGCATATGATGCCAAGTTAGGCACATATTTGTTGATCTACTTGAGGGCAGGGAGGCTTTACAGAGGGATCTGCACAGGCTGGAATGATGGGTCAATGCCACTTACATGAGGTTCAACAAGGCCAAGTGCTGGGTCCTGCTCTTGGGTCACAACAAGCCCCTGCAATACCACAGGCTTGGGGAAGAGTGGCTGGG